>NC_090884.1:66124569-66134569 GCF_036669925.1 Montipora capricornis
CTATATCTAAAACGCATGTACAATAATATGAAACTATAATAAATATAATGTCTTAAAAAAAAGTTTGCTGTTACTGATCGTGTTGAAGTACAATAATAATATAGTATTCGCGTTTGTCTCACGATGTGGTCACTTGTGATGTAGATCGCGACGTTTCGACTGCATACTGCGAGTCTTAATCAGGCGATGAGGTCGACTGGTTTCGCGTTACCTTTTAAGCATGATGCTCCGCTGTGATTGCTTGGTTTTCAACAGCTGTGATTGGTGCATTTCGATCCTCGCTGTTTCGGTGTGTTGTTCCATCGGCGGTTCGCTGTCGTACGGTTCCCCTGTTGTTGCGTTTCTTGATTGTGAGCATCCATGCTTCCCGAATTTCTATTCCGCTATCCCTGTTGATGTTGTTAGGGTGAAGTCTTATGTGAATAGCCTCTTTGACCCTGCGTGTGTACCAATGAGGATCACGATCAATAACCTTTACTTCGTTCCAAAGCGAGTTGTGTCCGGTGTTGTTAGCGTGTTCTGAAACAGCGGACGTCTGGGTACGGGCAAGTCGGATGTCTCGCTCACGTTCTTTGATTCTATCTTGCATAGGTCTTCCAGTATCGCCGATGTAGACATTACCGCATTCACAGGGAATCCTGTAAACCACGTCATCTTGTTTAGTCGGCTCAACAGCGTCTTTCGGTCGTACTAGATGTGATCAGTCTCCGACTTGAAAACAGCGCGTATGCCTTGTTGCTGTAAGCTGAGGCGAAGTTGTTTGAATAGGCCTTTGACACAGGGTAAAAGCGCAGTAGACTTGTACTCGATCGTGGGCTCAGCACTGCTACTCGATTTCCTGGTCTTAGTGATTTTTGCAAGAAAGAAAGAAAGATTATAGATTCATTAAAAATTGTATAAAAATGACTCTTAGCTTTATATTTAAAACTGTTAATCTTTCACATTTAATTTCTTCAGGGAGCTCGTTCCAGTATTTCACCGCTCAATATATATGAGAGCGCTGACCAGCAGCTGTATTGAACGCTTGGATGTCTAACTTGTTCTTATTTCTAGTTTTTTTCCCATGAACAGAAGCATGTGTATTAAAGCGTGAGCTAAGATACTTTGGGGCTAATCCCCTTAAATATATAAAAGTTAAAATTGTATCATAAAGTGCCAACATGGCAGGCACTAGGAGCCATCAAAGATCGTTCAATACTGGCGTTCTATATTCGTACTTTCTTGTTCCTGTAAGGATTCTGGCCGCAAAATTCTGGATCTTCTGTAACTTCCGCACATTGGTCTTGCATTGAGCCAAATACGGTGACTGGAAACTCGCAACCAAATCAAGTGAAGCTTCAAGGACGGTGCCTACTAATTCAAAGGTATCTTGGCGCGGTTTACTGAATATGCGGGAAAAGCAGATCTCAACAAGTGTTATTAAAATCCAAAAAGAAAATTGGGGGTAACCAAGCATGTTTCAAAGATAATTAATCAACAATATTAGCAAAAAGCTTTAAAATACAAAGCAATGTATGGCATTCATTTGGCGTTCCACTCCAAATTAGAGCTTAATTCTCTCTGAAAAATGCATGGTTATCCCCAATTTTCTTTTTGGATACCAAGACCATTTGCTAAGTTCTGCTTTCTCAGCATAAATTTAAACCGCGCAAAAATATCCCTGCATTACTATGCACTACCGATAGGAAATCCGAGTATCTGGAGATGCGCAGAACGTATGCACAATAACAATAGTAGGCACCATTCTTAAAATACCTACTTAGAACAATGAAGGAATGTTTGAAAAATACAGCAAATACAAAAGGAGACAGGCAAAAAGTGGCCAAATACGCCGGAGCTTATCGCCGGTTTCCATAGCATGAAGCGGACTTTTTTTATTTCTACTCCCTCCTGGATGGGATTGTGGCCATTTTTTCTTTTTCTAACAAATCCTGCCATTTTATAGGCTTCGAAAGTTGCGAAAATCCAAGCATCTTTTGTTCCCGACCGAGTCAGAAGGGGAGTCGGTCTATTTCTGTTTTAACGTCGCAATGTACTTCGCATGCAGCAATAAAAGGAAGCTTGCCGTGGGAGAACAGTTTTGCTGTTCCCAACCCAGCTTACCACAAGTTTGACATGTGAAGCTGCAACTTAAAGGGGTGCTAAACACACCAGCCTGGTATGTTAGCTACGCCATGCTGATGAGGCTTAGCAAGACCGAAACAGCTGTCCATGGCTGCTAATTGACCGGGTGATATGGTTGTGCGCATGCGTGATGTGTTGGCCACATCGGATTGGTGTTAGCGTGTGTCACCTTGCTCTTATTGATACTTTGCATGCCTTTTTACAAAGAGTTAATACAATGTAAATCAGTTTGTGACGTCAAACCAGGAATAGACCCACTCCCCTTCTGACTCGGTCGTGAACAAAAGATGCTTGTAATGATTCCAAGTTCGAAGTTGGATTTTCGCTACTTTCGAAGCATCTAAAATGGCAGGATTTGTTAGAAAAAGGAAAAAAAGCAGCGATGCGTTTTGAACAGGTGCAAAGATTCATTTTAGCGAAAAAAATATTTTGGGGTTATGGTCACTTTAACCCTTTCCACAAGGCCAGGAGTCAACTGTGTTAACTGTTACATGCAGAAGTCCTCATTGGTCTGTCTTGGGTTCTGCGTTGCCGCCTCACCCTCCACACGAACGACTTGCCGACTCCAGTTATCTCTGGTTCTATTTTTATGTGCGGGGACGACATCACTGTCTACTTCATTGGTGATAATGTTGATGATTTTGTTGCCTTACTGTACAAAGCTTTAGCTGAACTGAATAGATGGTGCCTAGAGAACAACTGAACGCCTTACTCGGTGTGCGAGGAAAGGCAATGCAACTGATGAAACGACCTTTCCTTGGCCCGCTCAATTTTATTTTTATTGGAGAGGATCAGATAGAATGGGTCAACAAAATCCGCCTCTTGGACGTCACTATGGATGACCGACTTTTCTGGACCTTATAGACGCAAAAAAGAGTTTTTTTAAATAAATTAAATCTTTCAAGAAGGAGTTCTTTTTAACATTAAGAAGCCCTATAGACCTTATTCGTTATCTGCGATCAATTTATAATTGTTATTTCTTGTATCATTTCACGCTAACGTATACCTATTCCACATTCTCGTTTTTCCAATCTTTATTAATTCTCTGAATCTTCCTCGAATTCCGGGGTTACATTGTTCGTCAACGCTAATCTCAAGTTACGGTGGACCAAATCCAAGAGATTATAAAAAAAATCTCTTGCCAAATTTCTGCTGTGGGAAATGGACCTGAAAAGCCTGGGTTCGAATTTTTTTGGCAAATTCTAGGAAATATGCAAATCTTTTCCACGAAGAGACTATGGAATATTTAAAAAACAACCTTAGGAATATAATATATCCTTTCAAAGAAAACAAGCTGAGGTACGTTCCCTTTCAATTAACCTCAGTTAATTCTTGCATACGTTTTTTATTGTTACAATTTAAATATTCTTGACATTTTCCTTTGGGTACCTTTGGGAAGGAACGTTGCGTGACGAGTGACGATGAAAGCGATGTTGTTCTTTCAAAGCATTTTACAATTAAGCAATGTAAGACCATTTAAGATGCGGAACGCGCATATGAGATTCGGAACGTGTTAATACATTTGATATGTACATGATTTTTAAGCGAGCGTTTCGAGCGTTGGCCCTTAGTCAGTGCAAATTGAGATATTGTGGGTTGTTAGTGGTTTATCTAGGAATTTGAGGATAGGCAGGCTCATATGCTGATAAATGGCTCCGGTATTCACCTTCCTGGCACTGCTTCCTTACATACATGATGTTAGCGTACCAGAGAGGTAGAGGCGCGTCAAAGTCGCCTGGGATAATTACGCCTTTTCAAAGCAAATTCAAGGAAAATAATGGGAAACCGTACAAGACGTTACGTATCTTACCATCAGCGGAGAAGAAGCTCGGGAAGTATAGCAGCTGCTTCAAGGGCTGTTCACAAGTCTAAATTGCCTTCTTGTTTGGAGGCTTGATATCGGCAGCTACCGAGCAAGATATGATCTGAAATCAAACAAGTTTCTTTGGCTTTTAGGAAGACGCAAATTTCCGCCTGGCGTTTGCCGTTGCGATGCCAAATCGCCCGAACTAGAATCGTATGCACCTTGACAAAGCGAGGTAACAAATCGGGTCTATGACGTTGGGTTGAGGTAGGGTCCACAACACATTGTTTCATGTGGTTTTCGAAAAAGGAAAATTGAAGCGTGGAGAAATAATTCAATGGCAACCACTCAGTAAATTACACCAACTTGATCACGTGACTTGTTAACGCGGAAAAATTTTATCATTGAGAATTTTAAATATTTAATCACTTAGGTGTCCAGAAATGCACTGAATGAGATGCACGCACAATTTTGATATCCAACACGAGGTATCCCTTCAAGTCTAAGCATTTTCTTCCTATTTCTAACAATAAGGTTAGGGTAAAGGGTAGCGTTATTTTTAGGTTTGGATAAATGCCGCAGTTTATTCTTACTAAAGGAGGAGCATTTAGGGAAACTCTGTAATGTGAATTGTCTGAGAATTTGGAGAGAAGAGCAAGGGGACACTTCGTGACGCTTATTGAAATTCCCCTGCATTTAATTACGTATTCACTACTTGCACAAATCCCATCATACACCTCTTTTACCCCCGCCCCCACCAAAATCGGCAAAGGCATTGTTTTAAACTTCTCTTGGGACATTTTCACGTCCCAGGAAAAATTACAAACAATGGTTATGCAAACGTTTTGGGGCTAATAGAGGTGCATTATTGGATTGTGCAAGTGGTGAATCGCAGAAATGCAATTTCATGGGTAGGCCTTAGGGCCATAGGGTCGTCCAAAAGGTAGGCGGTTAACCATGGCTTAGCGCAGGTTTTGTATACATCATCGTTTTCGTGGCCGTTTGAAAAATTCGAATGTGAATATTGTGAGGCCCGAAAGAATAATCCTTTCTAACGGTGACGTGATAGAGAGAAACAAGAGTAATGTTGCACAGCGCCGAATAAGCTAGCAGAAAGCTAGAATTTTACACCCGATTACTGATTTCGTGACCAGCTGATCTTTAGAAGAATGTAAGGCTCTTGTGTGAATCGCAGCTTGCCTAAGAAGTTAGAGGGAAAGAAGCACAGCGCATTTGAAAGCGGTTTGAAAATGGTCAACGTAGTCACCCTCTGTAAAATGTACGGCGATCATGAGAAATCCGAGCACTTAAAAACAAAGGCAACAAAGGCAGCAAGCGAGAGGAACTGACAAATACTGTGGAAAGTGTGGTTAAGTTCATATCACAGGAAAATGTGCGAAACATGTGGCAAGGCTATTCCTTTTTCAGCTCCACCATGCAGCAGCGCAGCCCTGTACCTTCCATCCTTCGGCCGTCCATCGATATTTCAAGGAATATGACAGGAGAATCGGGTCCTGCAGGAGCGCTGGGGGAATCTAAAGCCTGCGCATTAACGACGAACCCGTCCGCAGTACCAGCATGTCAGTCCTGCTGTTGCAAGATAAAGTCTTTCAGTTTCTCGTGATCTCAAAGGTTTTTCTTCATCCTTTTACACCCGTTAAAGTATGACAGTCGTCTTCGCCATGGCCTTGAATCTGTCTGCAGCGTCTTGCCCCCAGATTTGAATGTTTATTTATGCACTTTTTATGCGTCTTTTCAGCACATCTTTGAATCGCAGCGTATCAAGAAGTGACCTTATTGTTCCTCGTCAAATTCCATGTCGTTCCCATTCACAATACCCTATTGTTTGGATCAGCGGCAATGGAATTTTGTCAGAAGTCAATGAGAAGATTACTCTTCATTCGAAAATTGCCAGCGGTTGAGCTAAATTGGTTGTTTTAGGGGAGAGGGGAGCGTAAAATTGCGCATCAGCTTGTTGTCAACGGTACAGGTACCCCGGAAAGGAGATTTAATCTTTTTGAGCATTTTCAGTGAAATGCCAATATGTTCGAAACTGGTGGCAAATACGATACATGTAAGGGAGCAGATCTAGCGTCATATGTGGGTTGAGGTTGTTGGTTCTCTAGTCTGCTCCGAGAGGATTTTCTCCGGACACTGCGGTTTTCCACTCTCCTCAAAAGCCAGTATGATTTGATATTTGATTTCATTTGTGCACGACTCCACGAGCTATTCAGCTTTAAACATTATCGTGTGAAATAAAAGGATCCTCTTGAGAGACATCTTGAGAGGAAAAGGAAAACAAGTCGACAAACCAACATAACCGCAATTCGAAAAACCTATCCTTGATGAGCTCGTCAGAGAAAACTAACTCCGTTAGTCTTAAGGCAGGCATCCGACACACATGACCAGTCCGATCCATCGAAGCAGGGATGAAGTGACGAACGCCTCCGTGCTCTGTGTAGAGTGTATTCACTCATGTGACTAGAATGGGGGCTTGTTTAATTAAACAAAAGAAACTATTTGCATAAAGATAGAGTTCAATTCCCAGAGGATTAGTTTGGAACACCAACGTGGCTGCCGTGACGTCATGTGAATACGCTCTGTACATCAGGTATTCTGCCTTGCCAACGGATACCTATAATTTGGAGAAGATAGCATAACTGTGTTATAATAAGCTTCTTGCTATGTCGTTGGTAGTGTGGCAAGCATTCGAATATTTGTAGCAAGGATACCATGCGTGCACGACAGGTGGTTATGTGGTGATCCACAGGCTTTGGTGGCTGCTAGTGTCCGCTCATCTACTTCCAAGGCGGATGAGTCGGTGCATGTGACTACACTACCATTTGCGATTGGTTAATTTGAACTCGCGCGAACATTAGTTCACTTGAAATTTTAAAATTGCTCACGCAATGTTTCGCTGTTTTCGGTGAACTGAAGTCGTTGACTCCTTGTCTCGATCATTTGGAAGGTCTATACGTTTGATATATTTTCCCTGGGATTTTCGCCGAACGGCAGGGTTGTTCCGTTCACCAACACATCGTGGCATTTTGTTGACGGCTATCGTGAAGGCGGTTAGAGGATGTTCTGTCTTGGAGACATTGATATTTAGGACAAAAAGCGGAAGCAGTGGAGAAGCGGTTTACCTTCTCTTGAATGTCATAAGCATCAGTCGCTACTAGAGAAGAGTCTTCAGAATAACGAAGTTCTCTCGGGCACACCTCCCTTGTTTTCGTTCAGGCTATCAGCCTAGCGAGGTGTGAAAAGGGTAGGGACTAGCACACGGCCAAAATTCCTTGGCTCCATGGTTTATGGTAAAAGCTTTACTGATGTCTCCACCAACTGATAGTGTGCCCATCATGCCCTCGTGGAAGAGTAGTACCTCAATTCACTCAGCATAAGAGCTAGGCAGTTTTTGCAGACTGCCTAAAATTTCGCTCTGATTGCAGTTTTTGAGATCGTACAGCATCCTGGCTTTTTAATATAATGCTTCTGTGATATCTACAGACGCGGCGAAGAAAGCGTTCATAGTTATTTAAACATAACCATAAACCCGAGAATGAAGGGGGTAGTTTCTAAAAAAACTGTGGTGCGTCCTACTTTTCACGTTGCCATGTTACCACCAATAGCGTAGCTCCTACTCTACTATAAAAACTAGACGTAACCCACAATTCCTCGATTCGCTCTGACGAAGGGCTAACGCTCGAAATTTAGAATCTCTTTACGGTGGCCAATTTACATTATCAACTCCGTTGATAAAACCAAATTTTCATAAACCCGAGACTCTTGTATAGAAAATTCTTGCTCAAATTAGCTTATGGCAATTTCTCAGTCAGGTACTGCATAAAACTGTCATTACGTAATGAATTATTAAAATATTTAAGTCGATCTAATTCAGAGCAGTAAATAGAAACTGGGCAGTTGGTTCATATAGTCTTGGAAGCTCACGAGAAAATTCTTAGTAGTTACCAAAACGATGAACCAAAAGCAAATCATCTCATTAACAATCAAGATCATAATGCTTAGGGCAAAAAAGGATGTAATTTGCGTTAGAGTAAAATTCATTCGGGCTGGCAAGCTAAATCAACTATCCAAAACGACCCACAGTAACATTTGTTCGATAGTTTGGCCGTCTAAAATCATCTTTAGATCATGTCCTCTAGGACTACTGCCTTCGTCTTTGCAAAGGCATTTCCAATCAGTACTTACTTACTTAATCCTCTTCGTGCGTGTCTGCACATAAATAAGGCCGTTACCAGTGAACGCCATTATTGAATGTCCTTCGCTAGTTTTACCACCTCTTTGCAGATCCACCCCATCTCCTTCATCTTCCGTTAAACTAATCGTCTCCATGTCTCCTTGGGTCTTCCTCGCTTTCTTTTTCCATCTGGAGTCCAACGCATAGCCACCCGCGGTATAGCTATCAAGGGCATTCTATAAATATGCCCAATCCATCTCCACTCAGTAGACGATGTTATAACATTTAACATTACACCTAGGGTGCTTTTTATTCGACAATAATAATAATAATAATAATAATAATAATAATAATAATAATAATAATAATAATAATAATAATAATAATAATAATAATAATAATAATGAAAACAGGTAAGCAATCGAACGGAACGGACATATTCCGGAAAAAAATTCGGAAAGTGAAGTGGCCCTAAAGTTCCTGAATTCCGGAACAACCGAAAAATTGCGTCCCATTGGTTCAATTCTCCTTGTGCGCACTTGCTGTTGACATTTTGGGGAAATACTTGTTGATGTTGTTGGTTTCGAGCGGCCAACCGGAAAAATACTGCTCCGTTCGTCACAGCAAACGACCGAAATTTTTGACTGAAACGTCTGGTCGAATGGAAAGTGATGATCATATGTATATTGACTATTCGGCGAATAATTGTTAAATAGTACAAAATCACTGCGATCACGAGTACTTAAATGTCACAAATCTATCAGTGCGCAACAGATTGTTAGGTATGGCGTAATTCCGCTGTGTCCGAGTTGAGTCCGTATCCATGGCTAACGCTTGTCCAGACTAGCCATGCGGGGAGATGACGTTGCCGTTGTATTTTGCATAGCTTCAAACGTCTGCAAGCTTGAACGCGGCGCTCAGACAAAGTCTGCAGCCCTGAGAAAAAAAAGCGCTTCTTTTTTTATTCATATGGCAAGAGAGGGAAAATAATGCGGGATGAGTCCTTTTCAACCGATTCGACCAAGTCATTGAAGTATACAGGCAGACCGACCCAGACTGGGGACCCGTATTCTAGCACCGATCTAATTAGACTACAATAAACTTGCACTACCTCTTGACTGGGCAGGCCTCCTGATTTCATCTGTACTCGAAGAGCAGGTGGTCGCTTGCTAGCACGCTTAACGATATCCCGCAGTGATGGTTCGGGGACAATTCGGACTTAGACGATGAAGTGATCAAGGACCATTCGGACTTAAGGACGGTGCCTACTATTGTTATTGCGCATACGTTCTGCGCATCTCAAGATGCTCGAGTTTCCTATCGGTGAAGCTTACTAAAACAGGGATATTTTTGCGTGGTTTAAACCTATCCGGAGAAAGTATATCTTCGTAAATACTCTTGGTATCCAAAAAGAAAATTGGGGGCAACCTTGCATTTTTGAGAGATAATTAAGCTTCAACTTGAGAAAGAAATTGGAGGTAACCTTGCATTTTTGAGAGATAGTTGAGCTTCAATTTGAGAAAGAACGCCATACATTGCTTTGTATTTTAAAGCTTTTTACAATATTATCCAACTATGATCTTTGAAAAATGCGTGGTGACCCCCAACTTTGTTTTTCGATTTCAATAACACTTGTTAAGATGTACATTTCCTGCATAATCATAAACAAGGGAAAAAATACCTTTGAATTAGTAGGTAGCGTTCTTAATTAACCTTGTTCTTAGAAATTTACCAACAACAACGTGACATACTTTGGCCGGGTCAATGCAGTTGCTGGTGTTTTAAGGTCGGTGCCTACTAATTCAAAGATATTTTGCCCCGGTTTAAGATTATACAGGAAATGTAGGTCTCAACAAGTGTTATCGAAATCCAACAAG
>NC_090884.1:66144569-66147069 GCF_036669925.1 Montipora capricornis
GTTTTTTTAATTACCTTTTGCTTTGTTTTTGCAAGCCGGTAATCGGCCCTTGGGCATTACTTTAGAATAATGCCCTACAATTCAGTCACAATTAGCCAATCAGAGCGCGCGTTATATCGGCTACAAACACAAGCCATATAATAAATGGTCTTAATGACCCCCCAACTTGAAAAAAATTGCCTTTAACGCTGCACGTACCACAGGCAACCCAGTGTACCCTCACGGAGGGTCTAGTTATATATTTTACTGTTAAGTATTTGCTTAATCTAGGTTCCAGTCCCCTCATCCGCTTTGTTATATATGAATAGCTGTTTTAAATTTCAACGGTTACTTTTGAAAATGTATGTAGAGCACATACGAAACGTCAAGTCACCATCAAAATGAACAAGTTCAATATGTTTATCACCGCTGTTTGTGTCTTATTTTTGATCAAACTACGATGGCCCAGGAACAAAAGTATTTGCAACTGAAGAAAGATTAATAAAAACATATCAAACTTTATTATAACCGTTTAGAAATCACTGGTGATCCTTACAATCTGATTGGCTCTCAGC
Source organism: Montipora capricornis (assembly GCF_036669925.1). Lineage (NCBI taxonomy): Eukaryota > Metazoa > Cnidaria > Anthozoa > Scleractinia > Acroporidae > Montipora > Montipora capricornis. The sequence continues at coordinate 66,145,124 of NC_090884.1, forward strand.
AGTGCGATTTCTTCCCGAATCGCACTGTCTTTTGCTCTAAATCGCACCATTTCCCAAGCGAATGAGAAAGGAACACTAAACAAAACAGCCAATCAAATTTCAAGGCTTGTTTAAGGTAACCAATCAAATTGCAAGAACATGAAAGACAAAGAAAACCATTGTGTACCATGGAGAATTTTGCATATTTTGTTCCCACCTGGATCAATAAAATATTGTACTGACTAAAATCCTGTTTTTTAGCGATTAAATACTAATTATTGTGTGATTTCTAAATGGATGCAATAAAGCTTTAATTGAACTTCGTGTCGTGCAATTTTGGTCTGAAATCATACTTGTGATTTCAAACCGAACTCGCGCAGCGAGTTCAATTACCAATATTAATATAGAAGAAAATGCACTGTAATATATTGATTTCAATAAGAAATTTAGCTGATATCGGTGGGTTTTTTTGTCGGTTAAAATATTCCGTATTCGTTGCTCTACCTGTTGGTAGATTAAATAAAAACAGGAGCCCATGAGTAGGAGCTTGCCTCCCCCATAAAAGCCCTATGAGTCAACCTTTGCCCGTATCTGTCCGTTCCCACAGTAAATAAGTGTAACTAAAATTGCTCTTATTGAATACGAGTACATGCAAAGAAGATTGATTCACCCATGAAAGCGCTTGAAGTGCAAAGGAAATGTTCGATTCTTATCACACTAAACCTTCCTTAGCGCTTTTACCACGTCCCTTGAGACTCTCAGTCGGCTTCAAGGATCAAGAACATTTGCAACAAACCTTCATATTTTACACAAACAGCAGCAACCCCGTAAACGCCACCAAGCGTTTGTTTTTTAAATATCACTCCCCGGCTGAATTTCTGCTAAGACTGCCATTAACGTGATCCTTTATATGTAAATCCCAGGCGATCTTTTAAACCAATGTGTCAAATATTGTTCAACTAATATACTTAAGAATAAATAAAGCGATAAAGCGATAAAGCGATATTTCGATGACTCCATGTCATCGTTATCAAGCTACTAAGTTTTAAATTAACAACTATTCACAGAAGTGGAGGTGGCTAGTGGTGGGTATTTACCGAGCTGCGAATTTGTTTTAAGTATATACTAAAACAGTGAGATAACATAGCACAAAAAGATGATCTTGACCCATTTATTTCTTCAACGATTACAATATTATTGGGCGCAAATCCCGCGCGAGTTGCTCGGAGGTGAACAGCAAAGGATTTTAGGAATCTGAGTAGCCAATCAGAGCGCGCCTTCAACGCTATCCACTGTTTTAGTATTACAAAATAGCGATATTTCTCGTTACGTCGCCCATGGTTATTAATATGCCAACCAGAAACTAATTGGCCGTTGAAAAAATAACTATTTTTGTTCCGTGGTTGGCAAATTTCAATATCAAAAGAAATATGTGACGTCAATGTCGCTATTATTAAGTAGATGAAATACATATCCGTGAAATTGAAGTAAAAATATAAAAATGCTGATATAACCAAAAAGTCAATTTTTCATTTTCTTTGGATTTCAAATTTATGTTAAGTAAATGCCAAATGACACAAGTTTTAAGCCTTGATTATTTATTTATTTATTTATTTATTTATTAAACTTTGCCTTCTAAATAAACTATTACCAAAACATGACGACGTGTCCACAACAGCTGACGCCAATTACTGTGGGTCCAAGATTAACAAAGTTCTAAACACTCGAATAAAATAGTAAAATATAGTAAACTAATAACAACACAAAATAGGCTCTGAAAGGTTGCGTGGCGTATTACATTTTAAGCAGACAGATTTCCAGGTTCTAGGGTCCTCAATATCGAAGAGTGAGATAAGTGCATCTTTGTAGTATGAGGAGAGCAGAGATTTAAATTGCTTTAGAGTTACATGTTCATATCTTAACTGCAGGGGGAGAGCGTTCCAGATTCTAGAAGTTCTTTCAAAAAA
>NC_090884.1:66154569-66184569 GCF_036669925.1 Montipora capricornis
TAAGTCGTCCCCTTTTTTGTCGCCGTTTACCGTCGAATGCGTTTCCTAATTTTAGGTCGGTCGGCCGAAGTAAACAAACAAACAAAAAGAAAATCAGAAGCCATCTAAAAAAGAAAAATAAATAAACAGTTGCAAGGTTTAGAAAGAGTCGATTGGCAGGGGGAGAGACGAGTAGAGAATTAGTGTATCATATTTTCCTCCTACGCGAACAGAAATCCTTTTTTTGTTGGAAGAGTGTCACATTACTATGGGGTTGAAGTTAACTGAAAATCTGTTCGAGAGTTAAACGAGTTCATAGAGGTAATTTGACCAACATGTATACACACTCTTTTTTTTTTTCTAAGAACGTCTAGGCTGAGGCTGAACTTTCTTAATTTTTTATTTTTGCGATTCAGTTGAGGATGAAAACGTTCTTAGACTTCTTAACTTGTTCTTGTGTGGTCTACTAAGTTCGACTGCAAACTGAGTTGTTCTTCAGTGTATCACGCAATAAGAAGACCACATGAATATTAAAAAACGTTCCTAAGTATTTGAGTTAATGTAATTGGTGCGAAGAGAGCGAAATGAGTTCAACTAGAGTTTGAAACAGTCTAGGTAAAATCTCAATGTTTTATACTTATACTAATTAATGCGTCAATTTTTTCCCTCCTCTCCTCCCGCCCCCCCAACTTGTTTTTCTATGGTGTAACTCAATTCGGGTTTTTTGATTCTTCAGCTAACCAGGTCGAAAGTGATTTCCAGACGGCAGAGAAAGTCAGAGGAGTTGACTTGTGCAGTTGGAACGTCCACCTACACAAAGTTTTATGACCTTTTGATGTGGTATTGATATTACAAGCTGAGATCACTGGAGGGGAGGAAAAAACGATATCCATATGCCAGGCTATCAATTGGCAAATCATGACAAGTCAAAAATCGACGCAAAATACTTCTGTTCCTACTGTCAACTGCTTTTACGAGATGCCATGCAGACAAGTTGTGGACACTTTTATTGCTCTTCCTGCTTAGGAAATTTAATGTGAGAATAAATGTTTTATCTTTTAGAACGGCGGCAAGGATCTCATGGATATACACAACTAAATATTGCTATAGTAATAAGATAAACGAAAGTTTAAACCTAATCACTGAAATCTGTAAAATGAGAGTTTAACCTAGGGGACTCGTGGTGGGTATATCCATGAGATCTTTTCCTTTAGAACGCAAATGCTATGTTACTGAAAACTACCAAATGCGCGTGCGTAGCGGGACGACGTTCATGTGAGGAATATTGCCTGCGAGTTGTGGTCGATCGTTCCATTATATTCCACCGTTTCGTGCAAGAAACTGCGTTGAGCGCCGGACTTGGGAACCGCGAAAAATTGAAACACCACTTTTCCAGTTTGCTTTCCCCACCCGGCTTAGGCAAAGGTCAAATTCTCTACTCCTCGAGTAGAATGGTAAAATGTTTCGGGGCACGGAGTATGCTAGGGGAGCTTTGGCTTTTAATACATACATGGAGTCGGAAGACTATACAAGATGCTTAAACAGATCGGGGCTTGAAATAACGGCCGGTCAACGGACAATGTCGGCTCAAAAATAGGTTTTGCCCGGTCAAATCCTTGGATGACCGGAGATTTTGTCCGGTCGTTTACTCTTCAAAGGAAAATTTCAGTTAAAGCTAGTAGTTCTAAATTAGGTTTCATCTTCGCGTTCATGAAAGAAAAAAAGAAAGAGAAATAGAAAGCAAGAGAAAGATACGAACAGACCACCCTTGACTAAAGTAAAATTTAAAATTGAATCGTAGAAGCGATAGGCAGTGATAGTGGAAAGCACAAGTGTAATATTACAAGTGCTTTTTCGATTTTACCAAACATCGTGGCTGTGCCGTGCGTTCCACGCTTCCTGTACTGATTGTGAGGATGCATTTCATATATCATTTGGTTCATTGATTTATTCATCACATATGAAGCCACAAATGACCAGCTCCCACCATCAGTGCCTTCATAGCTTAGTTGGTTAGAGCGTCGCACCGGCATCGCGAGGTCACGGGTTCAAACCCTGTTGAAGTCCTGAAGTTTTCTGGTTTCTCAACGCAATTACTAAAATTGCATTAATAACTGCGAGTATCGTAGCTTCAGTTGAGCATATTTGTCCGGACAAAATCGGGTCTTGTCCGAGCAAAAACAGATTGACCGGACAGCTTGACCGGCGCCAGCCGGGAAATTATTTCAAGCCTTGAAAGAGGGATGATGGGTAAACAGTAAAGTAAACAAATTAAGTAATGATCCGTGTAAGGTGGATAGCAATTTCCTTTGTTATGCGGCAACGGGGCTTTCCCCACATAGGAATGTTATCATTTTTACACAGAGAATGCATAAACCTACAGGAAGGCAGTTAACGCAATAAAATTCATTTACAGCCCACTTTGAAAGGGTGTTTTTTTGTGTTAAAAGATTTTGACCAATCACAAGAGTTGAAAACAAAAGCCAAGAAACGTTTACAATTTTACATGTTCCCCACATACGATTTCTGTGGAATTCATTTAAACTGAGACCAGATGAAAGATGGAAGATGGTTGGAAAGTAAGGATGAATATAATACTGCTTTATGAAGTTTTGTTAACCGTTTGCTGTTTAAGCCAATCAGAAGTAAGTACAGACAATAGAAAAGTTATCACCTTTTTGCATAACAATTGAATTCCAACATGTTCGTTGCCGTTGTTGCTATCGTTCTTATCTGGACCGTTTCTTAATAAAGTTCATTAAACTACAGTACTTAAAAACTTAATTTTATATCGCTACACGATATTGCCTAATAATTGGTAAGGCACTCCTTTGGAAGAAAGGGATAGTCTCAGCGTATACAGAGACTTATTATATTTTTGGGAGACTTACTTTTTGATTTAAGAAGTACCTCTAAATGTCTGACTTCTCCTTTCCAGGTACATCCATCATCTGTGAAGAAGAACTTGGACTTCATCGAATATGAAATTTGGCATGAGCCACATGTATAAGTGAAATTATGTTTCATGTTTTTTTTCTAGGGACCAAGTTTTAATGGTGATGGTTTGCCGTGTTGATAAACAGCAACTTCGTGGAAATGAGGTCTGGAATTTTTTCCTATAAAATTCGATGTAGATTAGCGAGGTATCAATCTTTGGAAATGAAAACTATTCGGCGATAGAGAATTAGAGGGAAAAGAACAAATACATGCCTCTCATTCGATGGTTTGAGATATAATACGCGCGGACATATTACGAGTATCAAAGTATTTCTCTGACCGAGGAAGATATAAGCTGCCGTAGGATTGGCCTTAATCAAAATTTGTCAGATTTTTATGCTAACTTTTGACTTTTAACTTTCAGTTTAAAATATTATTGTCTTTGTAGGTTTTTGCAGACAAATTTATGCGTCGTGAAGTGGAAGCTATTGTCGTATTCTGCACTTTTACAGATGATGGATGTACCTGGAAAGGAGAAGTCAGGCATTTAGAGGTACTTAGTGAGGACGGACTTGAGACAAGTAATCCTTTAATCTCAGTGCTGTAGCTAGGGCGTTTAGACACGTATCCAATCCAAATCACCATAGATTCGTTGGTTCTTTAGTCTTGCCGGAAGTGTTCAGACTTTCCCCAGCCTCCTTTCCCTGTGCTTTTCCTACTCTGATGATTGGCCTGCGTAGCAAGCGCTAAAAGGAGAGGGAAACAGGGAGGCAGAGTGAGTGCTGAAATGGAGGGGGACTGGTTAGCACCAGCTCTGTCTCGCTCTTCCCCTGCTCTCAAGCTTTTAGCGCTTGCTCCACATTCTAACTCTGATTGTTGGCAAAATGATGATGGTATTTCAACAACACTATTACATACTTACATCCATACACTTTATTTTATACTCGAAAGTGATTGGAGCTTACTAGACACCTAACATAGACATCTACACTCTTTCTTATAAGAACCTTTTTTCTAGGAACGGTCAGGCTGAGATTGACCAGAATTTTAAGAACTTACTAAGGACATACCGTTACCCAAGCTGAGAGTCACTTAAGAACGTCTTTATTTTCCTTATTTGTTTTTCTGAGAAGCATAAATAAAGGTAAAAGAAATGTAAAACTGTGGTCTGACAGGACAATTAACTGAAATACTTAGGGACCTTTTTTAACATTAACGATAGTAAATTAGTAAGTATACCACGCAACTATGTTACAATGCGTTCACTGAAATCGGGGCTACCTAGATAATTGACAGTAACCAACCCCACAGTCACTACAGCATCACCGGTCAACGAACAAGTTGCGATTTCGTTGTTTTGTACACCGGACATTTGATTCATTGGACTGATCTGAAAATGCTGGAATCTATTGTTTCAGTTCTGCCTTCTGATTGGTTTTTATCAATTAGGTGGCCCCGGTTTCACACTGCAAGAACGTTTTCAGGCTCAAATCGAGTGTAATGCGCCCAGTCGAAAACGACAAAGTCGCTAAAAAAAGAGAGGTTGTTGCAACAGTGTTGACACGTCATAGTCGGAGACCATCTCAAAATCAGTCAGGCTGCAACTTCAGCTGTTGCGAAGAAAGCCTGGAAGAAAATCCAGTGTAGTAGTTGGCCCAATAGCTCAGTTGATAGACCAGTGCTGCGCAATCGCATGGTCATGCGTTATAGCTCCGTTCATTCCTGGCTCTTGGCATCTGCTTAGGTTGGTGCTTAACTGTCATGATCTCCAGTAGTAGTAGTAGTAGTAGTCTTTATTTCACTGATAAAATACATATCAAGTGTTACATTGATTGTAACTATTAAATACTTAAAAAGCGCGAAATATACATTAATTACTAAAGCTAAATTGTAATGAAAACTAAGTCTGTTAATAAAAGCATTTTTAAAACGCTCAGTATTACAAATCGGAAATGTAGGCTTGACTTGTCTCAGCTTAAGGGTAGCAGGGTTAATCCTAGTTATTAATCCTAATAACTGGGGTTATGTCTCATGTATTTCAATTTCCTTTGTTCAAATAAAAGGTAAAAGTAAAGTCACTTTATTTGACGTCGGTACTTCCTTCAGCTACGAGGCTGGTATCGATGGAAGCCGACGGTGCGCCCTTTACCCCCCTCCCTCCCTCTGTCAGTGCTCCGTTTTACGGGTAGTTAAAGCTATAGCTACATGGATCAGAGGAAAGTCGGCAGACGTTGGAATCGCCGAGGATCGAACTGGGGACCTCGTGCTCTGAAAGTCATGCACTAACCAACGGAGCTACGCCTGCTCCTAAATATATGAAAATTTGATATACTCTGTGTCATAATCTTTTTACTGAATACTTGATATACAAAAATAATAAAACATGGTCATTGTGAACTATTTAATTGGGAGACATGACTTAGAGCATGACTTAGTGCACTGTTCAGATTTTATTGCCAACCGCCAATGATTTCAGAACGTTCGCTCCTTAGGTGGGCATAGGAAATGAACACACAGGCAGCAAAATGACGAGAGCTGTAAAATATGCGAACGGGTATCAACTAGTTGACAATAGGAACCTCTGCATAAGAAAAGGGTATTGGAGGTTGTTTGAAGTTTGGATCAGTATTGTATGTCTGTCTGTCTGTCTTCAGATAATCTGCTCCAGCTATTGGTAGACAGATCGTTGTTACGATAGCAGGCGTTGCCTATGGTGTAACCATTCTCACTATACGGTTGAGGCGGTCAGCCATAGCTTTGGATCAGTGTGGAAAGATGAAAAATGTCATCATTCCCTTCAAGTTTTCAATTTACCCTCCTCATCAGATTCAGTAGTTTTTTTGTGCCCCGTTTTGGGCTGATATTAACGCACGTTTGTTATCTTACATGCATTTCGTGCTTATTTTTCAGGGTCACACCAGTGGCTGCAAATACTTAAAAGTTCCATGTGTACATCCTGAGTGTGATTGGACGGGCGAAAAAGCTCTGCTTCCTGAGCACCTGGAAATCGAATGCGACTTTCGGCTAGTGTCCTGTGAGTTCTGTCATTCTCCAGTAGTCTCTCGAAAGATGAAGGTATGTTATCTATTATAAATACGCGTTGCGTACGACCTTTTTAAAAAACTCGTGCCGGACAGTGCGGTGATTAACCATGTTTATCTTCGCCATATTGCTTTGGGTTAATAATATTAAACAGTAGTAAGCTTCAGAGTTTCCATAATTTCATGGAGAAAATCGTTGTGGCAATGCTTTTGCAATTTGACAAAATCGTTATTGGACGGTTGCAAACCCACACAATGTTAGAACAGAGCTGATGACTTAACTCACGTTTTAGTGGTCTCTCTTTTTTGTATATCATAGTCGCATAGGCGGCCTCAAACTGAATACAAATGAATGAATCCAGACGAATGAATGAATGAATGAATGAATGAACGTGCGAATGAATGAATGAATGAATCTTGCATTAAAAATTAATTTCAGAGAAGAGTGGCTAAAGAAAAAAAAAAACGTTCAGCAGTGTGGAACGAGCTACATATGCAGTGGAGACCGGACAACTACTTCTTTACTTTTCATTTACCATTTCTCGAAAGTACATTTCATTAATTACACAAGTATGCGTCGCTATTTACACAGTGCTCTTTGTCATTCCTTTCTTGTAGGATCACCAGGACAACGAATGTCCTGTTTTTCCAGTTGATTGCGATAAGTGTAATAAAGCAAGAATTCCTCGTGGAAAGGTGAGCTGACCTGAGACTTTCACTCATGCAAAGTAGGGCAGTTTGCTATTCATCGTTTAGTTGTAGTGTTGTGACTAGGCCTCTCTTACAAATACTTTCACCAACATTTTGTCCGTAAACCAGAACTACCTTACCTTTTGTAAACAGCTTGGGTTGAAATACATCTTATTAACCGAGTCCGAAGGGAGTGAGGTGCGGGATTGCGAAAAATGATTTCAGTTTTTAACGGAACGAGGCAGGATACAATGTGCTCTTTTGCTTTTTAATGAGGTGCAAATGAGATGCAAGGTGGTTTCTGCAATCCCGCACCTTAGTGGGGTAGAGCCGCTAAATTGGCCAACCAAGTCTTTAAATCAGTTGTCTCCCAAGGAAAAGCCCTGTGCATTGCACTGCCCTACCTGTGTCATGTTCGGCTAAACAGTTGTAACAGAGATATCCATAACAGTGTAATTGTTAAGTGCCATCTTCATTCAAATATAAATGCTACGCGGCCCTTCTCGTTTCTTGCTCATGATCAGTTGAAAGCATCTTTAAGTCCTACTACGATTAAAAAACACTTGCCAGAAGCAAACACTTGACTGGCAAAAAATTTGAGCTTTGATTTTTATCCAAAGGCTGTTTACTTTGAGTGTACCGAGTTTTGGACTTCACGGTCCGCCATTACCCACGTTCAAAACTGACCGATTGGACCTCATAGGGTTGGATCTAGGGAAAAGTTAAGTCATTTACTCAATATCTTAAGAATGTAAATGTAGCTTATTATATATGCCAAGCACGAGTGCCCGAAACTCCCGTGCTGCAAATAAATTCAGCTGCGAACAAACGCATTGCATTCTTAAACAAGTAACTCATTGACGTCATTTTTTGCTCGATCGAGCTCTCTGAAGATTTTAAAGGTAGTAACGACGGATCATCAAGGTGGCTCGAACCAGTTTTAACACTTTGATTCTACAAACTCTGCTATTTGGAAGGATTGAATCTACCCAATCGTTTCACTTAATGGTAATGCTATGATGCCATATGAAAAACCAATTAATGCATAACAAGTTGCAATCATCTATGTGACGTAATAGGTTACCATGGCAACAAAAGAGCCATCTAAAAACAGCCTATATTTTGTTTTTAAGCACTTATATCTCAAAAACGAACTCGGTGAACCCCATTTGTTATTGCTGGAGAGTGATTAGCACCCTAGGATAAAACTTTCAAGTTTTAAAAAATGTATCTGGAGCAGATTCATAGCCACCTTCACAACTGACAAATTTTAAGGTGGCTCTGAATCCGTTCCAGAGAATTTTTTTAACTTTGCAGAGAGTTTCGTCTTATCCTGCTTACCATTTTTCACCAATAAATAATGGGGGTCACCGAGTTCGATTTTGAGATATAAGTGCTTCAACAAAACATAGGGCGTTTTTAGATAGTTCTTTTGTTGCGATGGTAATGTTTACGTCACATTAATATGTGCATCTTGTTAAACAGTTATTGTAGTTTCATACGGTACCATAACATTGCCATTAAGTGAAACAGTCTTTTAGAGTTAATATCTCTAATAACACAACCCCTCCAAATTACTGAAACCGGTTTGAGCCACCTTAAATAGGAAAATTCTAGTTAAAATAAACAGATCACTTAGTGCTTAGTTAACATAGTTTTCAAATCCAAAGAAAACGAAAAATTTTTTTTTTGGTCATGGTAGCACTTTAGTTAAAGAGAAAATGCTAAGACTTTCGTTTAAGGACGGGGTTAAGGGTGAGGTGGTTGGGTGGGTCTTAGGAAGTTGGACTATTAGTGGGAGGAAGCGCTCCTGAAGAGAAAGGAAAGCGACAGTGGCGATCAATTTAAGTGAATTGGTTAGAAGTAGCAAAACATTTTCTTATAACCTTACAGCTGGCAGATCATCAAAATCCTATCATGGGAGATTGCGAGGGAATACAAGGTCCGTGTCCATTTTCTCAGATAGGTTGCTCCAAGACAGAGGTAAGCTTGACATCCTATTTTTAAACACAATAACTGGATAAATTTTGGTAAAAGAAAAAGTGGTGTTGGTTATAAAATTTATGAGCAGAAAATTATTTCTGCGAAGCCCATAATGACATGACATCAACACCTGTTTACGAAATATTCAATTTGACTTACTCTCATTGATGAATACCTTGCAAAACTCAATACACGCTCAACTTGTTATATTTCCTTCTTAAGTTATAATCCACCTTGTCAGGGCAAAGTTTCACGTGTTCCGCGTCTGATTTCAAGTACGATGTAGGTCGATGTATTGCGTACAATTGCGCGCCCAATATAAACGAGTGTTTTGCTTTAAAGGTCCTCAGCCAAAAGGAGAAGAAAGAACATTTGATAAACGAGAACATTCATCACAACGTTCTCGTTCTCCAGTTTGCTCTTCGCGTGAGCGGAGAAATGGAATCTGTCCTGAGATCTGATCCGAGGAATGTGTCCAGGAGACAACAAATATTTGCGAACTACGACAATGTTATCCAAGATATCCTTAACCAGATTCAAGTACATTCAGAGGTAAGAAGAAATCTACAGGAAAAATTGCTTGAACACAGTGAGAGGATTACATCGTTGGAGAGAAAGATGGCGACAGCGAATATATCAGCTGGGTCCGGTGGAGCATCTGCTCAACGTGTTCCTGATGGTGAAGGTAGCTCAATCAGTGCTGATATCACAAGAAGAGTGATAAATCTAGAGAACAAAACTGCAGACCACGAAGTACTGATGGTGGAAAACAATCGCACCGCGATGGAAACAAGTCGAGAAGCTGCCAATCTTAGGAGACAGCTTGATACTGTGGAGGAGACTACACGGAGGACAGAGAGAAGGATGGAGTCCATTGAGCACACACTGGCTCTGAGGAACGTCACCCTTGCTGATCTAGAAGAGTACGTGCGACAGCAAGAGTTTTCAAGCTACGACGGCCAGTTGACGTGGAAGATTACTGAATTTGCGCGAAAACGAAACGAAGCCGTGAGTGGCCAACAAGTGTCTTTCTACAGCCCGTGCTTCTTCACCAGTCGCTATGGATACAAAATGTGCGCACGCATCTATTTGAATGGAGACGGCATGGGGCGAGGCTCACACATATCGGTGTTCTTTGTTGTCATGCGCGGACAATACGATGCGTTGCTACGCTGGCCATTCAGACAGAAGGTGACCTTCATGCTGTTGGATCAAGACAATGTGGAACACGTGATTGATGCCTTCAGACCTGATCCAAGCAGCTCATCCTTCCAGAGACCAAGAAGGGAAACAAACATCGCCAGCGGTTGCCCCATGTTCTGTTCCATCGCGGAACTGAATAATCATGCATATGTGCGTGACGACACCATGTTTTTGAAAGTCATCGTGGATACCTCGGATTTGTAAAAGTAGAGTGAAAGTGAAAATCAAGTCAAGCATCGATCATACTGAATTGGTAAATCAAAAAATTAGCTATCAAAAAATAAATTTTCACCTATTTCGAGCTTGAAAATAATGCTGTTGGAATTAATGTTGCATTTCGGTTTTACTGAGACTCCGTGCGTTACTCTTTGCAAAGAATGTTGGATCGTTGGATGTCCTATGGCTTGGGCCATGAACAATGATGTGAGGTAAGCTGGAACAAACGAGTCATTGTCGTCCTTTTCCGAGGAAATTAGAAACTCCACAAGTTGGATATGCCATTTGAAAGGCACCAGTTGATCCTCAGTTATTAAAAATACACTGAGTGTTCTTTAGACTGGGCAACAACCGAGTACCCAAGTCGTCCGATGTTGATCCCACTTAGCTATCTGATCGGCTGGTAAATTTATATTGCCAGTCAGTAATTATAAGTCAATCGTGAGAGCAGTTTAAAGGTCCAAAATCATATGATGTTTACGGTGGCAGATAAATGTACTGATCTCACAATCAGAGGGCGTTTCCCTCCTGGAAAGCCGGCTGCATTATTAAAAGTAAAGCAAAACTAAGGCAGAACGATAGGAACTTTAAGCTAGGACAACGGCGTCAACGAAAACGTCACTCCAAAATATAACTTAGCGCTATCGCAAGTATTGTTTTGTTCATCATGTACAATACAGGCGAAATATCTTGTGACTGCATGTGTACGAACGGTCTTAAGTAAAAATTGAAAATGAATGATTTATTGTTGTATGCTCACGTTGTCTTCAAAACATAAGATTTGGTGATTTTACGTTGTTGTATTATGAGTATGGCAACGAAATGCACGAAAATTCGTGCTGCGCACATGCAGCACGAGTATTTTCCCTTTGTTCATCAGTCCTATTGTTTCTTTGTGGCGTTGTCGTTGCCATACCCGTCGTCTTTGCTTAAAGTCTCTCATATCTATTGCTTGAGGTTGCAGTAAAAAAAAGAAGATAAATACAACAAAAGGAACATATGAAAAAAGAAAATAAGATAATAATAACAAAAAGAAATGTATATACTGATATAAGAATATCAAAATGATAAGAAAAGGAAGAAGGATTATAAGGAATAGTGTTTAGAGGAAACGCCCACGAGGAGTAGATGAAATGCTTCTACAGTTTTTGAGCAAAAGAGAGGCGCTCATAGGCCACAGAGGTCTGAGGAGGAGTTAAGCCTTTTTTCGTTTGCCCACATGTCAGGGGATTGATGTCTACATCAAAATGAAGATATCTATGATCACGGCATGGCTCTGAAGCAAATCTGGACAACAAAATCTTCACTTAACTCAACGGCCAACCAATGTATTGATTAGGTTATTTAGCTGAGTAGAAGTGCTGTAAATCAATCCAATTCAAATGACCGTAAAGCAGGTGAAATGGAGTCTTGGGGCTTGACGACAGGGGAAAATGTGGAGCATCAAAAGAAAAAAAAAACCCTGGTGCCGAGAGAACCAATGGCAAAAAAATTCAACCCACATATCGTATAAGTGTGGGAGACGATCTTTGGTCTCATTGATGGAAAAAGAGTGCTCTCATTACGCCGCTAACTCTACAACGTTTATGTAAATATGTCTTGCTAACCGAGCTAGAAGTTCCTACTGTAAGTACCGCAACTTACATACGGATTAAAAAGATATTGAGGTAATCAGGCGCGCGGGAAACAAAATTAGTTGTAGTCAAGCGGAACGTTCAGCTGCCACAATTGATTGGCATCCGTAAAATATGAAAAATGATCAAATCGTATTGGCTTTTTAAAAATGTTGTTTGCTAGATTCAAACAGTTTTACAAGTTTATTTCACATAAACAACATGAAAAACTTGATAGAAAATGTTCCATGAGAATTTAAAATTTAGCGAGCCGTACTGTAGAATACTGCCCGCTAAATTACCTAATCGTAGCGCGCCCACTATCTGGGAGACACAATGAAAAATCGAGATTTAAAGAATAAACGACATTATTAAATTCTCAACCTCGGATAATGCATTTCGCGTGCTCTGATTGGTTCACTCAATCTCGGTTATCAGCTCAGATACCTTGGTTTGACCTTATATGGTAAATGATTGCGTTAAGCGTTGCTAAACTAAAAATGTTTTCGTCGGAATGCCAAATTTCTCTTTGAATAAAGCCAAAAAGGAGAAAAAAAACTTTTTTTGTGGAAAGTTTGGATCAATTCCGACGTTTAGAAGTACGCGAAAAGGCAAGAAATGTTTTTGTGATGAGCCTGCGTGTGTCTGACAACAAGGTATTACACAGCATCGCATCAGTTCTCATCAAGTTTTTTTCGATTTCGCTCGGATTTGCTCGCTTTTTCCGCTCGTATTTCGTACTTTCAAATTTTTGGAGTTGAAGGAATTTAATAAAACAATTATTCCATTCGCGCTTGTTGGATATGAGACTGGTAATAGCCAACTCGGCGCTACGCGCCTCGTTGGCTATTTACCATCTCATATCCAACGCGCGCTTATGGAATAATTGTTAATTAGACTAAAACAAGCAAGTGATTAGTGACATGAAAACATTTTAAATGAGTTGTAGGACAAACACGTTCTACATGATAAGTAAATAATGCATAAAAAAAGAAAAAAAAAGAAAAAAAGAAAAAGAAATTAAAAAACAAACAAAAAAAAAATCGCTTGAATGTGTAAATAAGGAAATTAAGACAACCAGCTATTGAAGTATACAACCAAAGTTTTAACAATGGTGTTTTAGGTCATTACCTTACTTTGCAGGAACTAGATAAAATGTACTCAGGGGCACAATATTCACCGTAGCATGCTCAAATGAATTTTTAAGAAAGGTTCGTCATGTATAATTTAACCTTAATTTTTAGCGGTATTTTTAATAATTTTAATGATAATTGAATAATGTAAATATGAATTTATTTTATCTTTTAAGCTCTTCTTAGCAATTGTACATTTACGGTTTTTACAGCCAAGCTATGTCACGCGTGACCAGTATCCACAAGACTGCAATGAACATTCGAATTCCGAGATTTGAATGGAATCTTGAAGATTTTTCTGAAAGTTGCTACGAAAAATCTGAAAAATGCACAATAATTGAACAATAATCCATCAAACCTTCGAAATAGTTTTCACTTTTCAAACACCGTTTATTTTATAATAAAACGAATATTTTTGATATATTAAGGCAGGCTCGTAGCTGGAGTATTTCAAGAGGGATTTGTATCCATTTGTCTGACGAAAAACGTTTAGCTTAGGGTGGGGGTAGGGAAAAAAAAGCGCTTTTAATCAAACGTCAGTTTGGATCGCTCTAGTATTGTAAGTCCCTTAATTCCCTACTATACAAAAAGCTAGTGCATAATTGGTATAACACTAACAGCTCTACGATTCGCGGATGCATGGTAGCAAAAAGCTCCACCACTTCTTCAAGATCTATTTGCATGTCGTAATGGATATGCATAAGTGCAAGTGACGCTAATCTGTTCTCCTTCATCGTGCATCGCATATAGGTGTTTAACCTTCGCATCGCGAAGAGTGAATATGTTGGGAAATTCATCCTCGTCGCACTGCTTCAGCGCTGTGGCACACGAGCCGGGAGCTGTTCCTCCTCTGCATACTTGATTCTCCACCGCCGAAATTCTGCCGGGAAGAGCTGTGGAGATGGAAGATCGTCCCTGTACATATCCACAACCCCTTGTAACTCTTGCGACTTCGTTTGATTCTCGTTCATTACAGAAGGAACCAAAGCAAGCAGCCTTGAGGCTTGGACGGTGACAGCATCGAAGCGCTCTCCTAGCTGCAAAATGATGTGGTCAAGACATGGAGCAGCCACGTTGATTCGATAATACTCCTTTGCTGTTGGAGCTGGAGCGTTGGCGCGATTACGTTGCCTGCCAGCAACTCTGGGAGCTGTAGGCGCCACTCCCACCTTAGCTGCGATTGCCATTGCCTTCTCATACGCATCATCATACATCTCGTCCATATCGGCGCGCATGTCCTGGTACGACTTGAACATACTCGAAACCATCGTGAAAGCCTTGAAAATGTCATTGCTCTTCCGTTGCAACTTCGTTGTAAGAGCACTCATGTGCGACAGGTAGAGGTATCCAATGACAAAAGTCACGACAAATTCAAAGTTCGTAATGGCTTGGAGTAGTCCAGAGGCATCCCTCTTAGTGGCTGTGTTCCAGCATCCATAGAACTGGGCTGGACAGTCGTCGTGGTGTAGATTATGTGTCATGACTTCCAAAACATACACGACATACTCGAAGGATTCATAAAAATGCTCGTACGCTTCAGACCTCTCTTCCCATCTGGTCGTACAAAGAGTTATAAGAGGCTTTTTCCGAAAACATAACAGTGAAAACAACAAATACTTTATTTTGAATAGGCTAGCGCAAGCTCAATCCTGACAATCCTGACAATCCAAGAGTCGGCGCTCGGTTAGGTCGGCAACAGCAAAAAAAAAAAAAATCTTGGGCCTCAAGGGGGGTTCGTTCGAACCCCTCGAACCCTCCCTCCTACGGGCCTGCGAATCAGAATCTCGGGAGCAAAGTTCAATTTGAATACTCAATTCAAATTTCAAAACAACTGGTCACGCGTGACATAGCTTGGTTCAGTGTGTCACGTTAAGTAAATATCTTGCCTTATGTAATCTTATGGGGGTGGGGGAAATTGACAATATTTAGCTGCATTAAATTGTAGGTACTTAATAAAGTGTTTGCAGTGTTCGCAGCAATGAGTTGTTATTCGGCATCCGACATTTTACGAAAGCTAAGTCAGGTACCTAACATGAACATCAACACAATGGCAAGTACTGTATAATATTTTACTTTATTAATGATGGACTTGTAAGTATTTTTAAATGCTTGTTAGGAAAATGCTCGAATGACATTTGTGATTTTAAGTGGCCATCGAATTCAAGGATAAATACTAGTAGATACTCATAGAAATAATGAAACTGAATGAAAACAGTATCAAACCAAGATGCGTTTCAGTTGAGGTGACAATCCGTTCAGTAGAATTCGTCTCAAAAAGAATGTAAAAATAAACTAATTTATCTTCAGTGCCAATGAAAGCGGGTCTTGTTCCAGCTCCAGTCGTGGATCTGGTGGCTTGCAGGGCTGAAGCGTTAAAAGTTTATTTTTTTAAGTCAAGGGTCTGAACCCTTCCTTGACAATCTGTATTTGTCTAGAGCTGTGTTGTATGTAGAAGTCAAATATATAAATAGCATCCTGACTTAAGTAAAGCAAACATTTTCATAATTACAACTACTATGTAGTATAAAAGAAATTGAAATCTTGAAAGGACCAATGCATGTAATCTCTTTCTGGGGGACACTTGCAGTGTTTTTCACTTTTTGTTTTGAAACTTTCTTTAGCAAAACAGTTAGATTCCATTTTGTCTACGTAATTTTCAGAAGATTTCAGACCGTGCTGAAACCATTAGTAATACATGCACTCTTCTGACGGCTTGTGTGCATTTTTTCTGTTGTTTAAGAGTTGAGGAGAGAATGGGGGTATTTCCCACTTTCCGATATTTCCCCCCCCCCTCCTCTTCGTCTTAACATTGATACCTGCAGCATTATATGACCAGTGGCAGAATGGAATCTATTTGTTTATCGGCGTTAGTTCATGATTCAATCAGTATAATCGCTTGTATGTATCAGTATACATTTGCTAAAATAACCCAAAAAGAAAAAAAAAAGAAGAAAATCAAGTGGTGTGTCTTGTGCTTGTTGATTCCGCTGAAATTTTTTTACAGGGCTCTCGGGCGTTCTCTCCCTGTATGAACTCGGCCTTGATTTCACTTGATCGCTGTCGTTTTCCAAATCAGTAATATTCTATCCCTGGCCCACTCTTTACTTAGTCAATGCAGTCAGTTTAATCGTTTGCCTGCGCCGACATTTAACTGACGAAATCCCTGGAATAAAACATTTAAGAGCCTTTTACCTCAAAGTAAAATAAGTTTTTACATACAGTATTTTGCTATTTCCGCCAGCACAAGTTACCGAAGTCATCGAAAACGGCCGGTCCCACGAACGAACTAGTTAAAGGCACGGGTCTTTTTAGGTTTGACGTAACAAACCGTTTTTTATTTCTGTTTTTAAAGACGTTCAGCATTGGAAAGTAGTTTGTACACAAGTGTCAAAGTCAAAGTCAAAGTTTGTACACAACGTGAACCATCATGAATCCCTGAAAGAGTCAGGAAGGAAACAAGATTTTCATAACCCATGACCTTTATGATACCGGTTGCCACTAAAATCAATCCGTCGCTGTGTGGTGGGACATTTAATGACTAGTAATAGTTGTCACTACATCTGCCCCCGCCTAGGATAATATGGATGGTAATTCAGGTGTTTTCCAATTAATATGTGCTGCACATTGTGATGTTTCGGAGTAATGACTCCATTAACAAGGAAAAAATATATAAGATAATGCAAATTAAATTATTTAAAGCGATTTTTGGCGAGAAAAATTGACAAAGGTGCGAAGATTTTTTTTTGGGGGGAGGGGGGGGGGGCAAGATTATGAAAATACTTTCGCTCAATGGAGTCTGATTGTACGTTGAGACTTGGCTTTGAAGACCGGGACACACTAGGCGATACGTCGCGGGGCAAGTCGCCGCAACGATTCGCCTTGTGTGACACGGTTAATTTTATGAAAATCATTGTCACTGCGGTAGAATTTTGTCGCCGCGATGAATCACACGAATGTTTTGAATTCGTGCGATTAATCACAGCGACAACATTAGCGAAAGCAGCGTTGTCGCATGCGACAAAATTTCAATGAACCAATGAGAGAGCGTCATATGGTCAGCCATATTGAATTAGAAAACTAGTTCACATTCTCCCTCATACGAGATCACTGCGTTTGCACCGACCAGGCGTCGTGTCGCAGCGACTGGTTTTGCAAGTGGTACACACGGAGCAACGTGTCCTAACCCTAAATGTCCGTTTACATAATCGTGTAAAAGGACAAACAACAATCCTCTGCCATTGCCAAACACTACAAGAATGTGCATGGGATGATGCCTCAGGACCTGCTAAAGCGTTTCAAGTGCTTAAAAAGAAATGCAGAAACAAATGTTGACTGTTTATGCTTCTCATAAGAGCTCTAAAGCCAAATCTCAACATGCAATCAGACTCCATTCGAGCGAGAGTATTTTTATAATCTTCGCACCTTTGCTAATTCCCGGGCTAATTCTTCTCGCCAAAAATCGCTTTAAATACTGTAAATTTGTATTATCTTATATTTTTTTCCCTTGATAATGGAGTCATGACTACTCTGAAACGTCGGATTTTATCTTTTTTATCGTTCTTTTTTACCGTTTTTTGCGTAACGAAATCTCTTTTAATAAATTGAGATGTCTTCATATTATACTACGTGAAATTCAGTAGGTAGGTAAATGAAAGTGCAAGATGCAAGGAAAGGATTTACTTATTTTCCCTTTTTACACGGGGGCTTCTAGGTTGCCTCCCCGTGTTTTGGCCTCTGGGCCAAAACCCAGCGGGGGATCAAATACGTAACGAACAACTTTAAGGCCAAACGAAGAGACGAAAACCGATCTCATTATGACCGTCGAGGGTGACAATTTACATGCATGTGGCATCTTCACCTTGCCCCAGGCACCTGACATTTGCGGATCCATTCAGTCACAACCCTGTAATACCTGTGCAGTACTATTAGGCCAGCTGGGAGCTAGCCATTTGGTGAGAAACCCATCAAGGATGTGGATATGAAGAGACTCGATGAATGAAAGACAAATATTTGAACTGCGGAAAGAGACATAAGATTTTTAGATTCAAGCTTGAATTTCTTGGGTCCTTCGTTTCTCACGGCTTAAAAGTAGCCACCCGACGACGACCGGTGGCTTAGTTGGTTGAGAATCGGATTTTCGTGTGGGAGATCGGGGGCTTAAGGCTGGACCAACATGGCCTTATAAATAACCGAGGAGAAAGTGCTGCCTTTCTAATTTCATCTTCAAAATAGGTCAGCAGTCTTCTCGGATAAGGGCTATAAACCGTAGGCCCCGTCTCACAACCCCTCCTGTTGATCAACATAACAGGACGTTAAAGAACCCACACACTGTTCGAGAGGAGAAATGGGGAGACCACCGATATTGGTGGTCTCTCTTTCGCATTCAGAGAATGCAAACTAGCCTCCCCCGCAGACGTCCTTATGGCTTCCTCACGCGTTCTTACGAAGCCCAACGGACGTCTGCGTGGGAACTGATGTTAAAAACCGTAATGATCTAAAAACGGATCATATCACGTTTCTTTCTGAAGTCAAGTTAGAGGAGGCAAAAAAGAGGTCAAATGAGTCGAAATAAGGTTAAAAAGACGTACTGCGAAAGGTGATTTGCAATTATGGTCTTGGTTTTCTTTTCGTTCTTTACGGAGTTGCGTCCAAAGAGGGCGGTACCACGGATTGCTATCAAATTCCTCAGGGGACTCTTCCCAGCTAGTCTCTTATCCAGGCAGTTTGTCGTCACGCAACGCGTCTCTTGTGGAAAAATAATGACTGCGTGGGAGCGGACTTAACTGGACTCTTCTGAAGCTATTATTTGCTGTAAGCTGAGAAGGAAGATGATACGTTCGTATTTGTCCAATCAGGGCTGTGGTAGAAAACGAACTGAAAGTTGTGAAAGGAACAGAACAGAATGAGAGAATTTTATGCGGCGTAAGTAATTAACGGCCTGCGGGTAAAATCATACTGATTTGCCTATTGTTTACCGCAAGGGTCTTTAGTGGATGCTCCAGAAAGGTCTAAACCGTAAGCGTCTTACGTCAGTGGCGATAGTTATTGTCGATATATCCAAGATTTCTTACTGACACTATTTTTGGCCGGAAGGAACTCCAAAAAACTCGATACGAAAATTCTGCTTTGCACTCGAACTTTATCTTTAACTGCAGTTTCGATTCACCCGAAAAATCCGACCACCAAGCCTATGCAAATCCTAGCTTAAAAACGAAAAAGGTGTCGAAAATTAATTCCATTCCAAACGAGGTTTTGAAAAGCGCGCATAACGAAAAATGATTGAAATTAAAGCTTACAAAGGAAAACTAGGTGATATGGTGGAACGGAAAAACCTAGGTGCTAATGAAGGTGAAGGCGAAGAAACTAAACATGTAAAACTAACAAAACATCTAGATTAAACGAAAGTCTTTTGTTCAATTTTCGATTCGAATAAAACTGAGTTTTAATTTTAGAAACAATATCTGAAAAAATTATGAATATGGAAAATATTTCTTTTGACCGAACAGGGACCAGCACTCGCCTCCCACGAATGAGGCTCAGGTTCGATTCCCAGAGTTGGCGTCATATGTGGGTTGAGTTTGTTGGTTCTCTGCTCTTCTTCGAGAGGGTTTTCTGCAGGTACTACGACTTTATCCTCTCCTAACAAACCAACCTAGGATTTAATTTGATTTAATTTCTGTTTAGTGTCCCAAATTAGTGCCCCAGTGCTAATACAGTTAACACTTAGGGCTGGGCGTCATTACAAAGGTGGGTGGTTTACTTTCGAGTAACTTCGAAATCTTTAACCCTTCTCCGCCTGTCTAACGCCAGACGATTTTATTTGTCAATGGGCCGCTTTAGGAGTGATTGGGTTAAATAAAGACTCAAGACAAATGCTTCATTGATATCTAAGACGAAAACGTCGGGGGAGAGCCTCTTTCTCGAGAAGAATTTTTAATCCCAGCCGCGTTCTGTGTCAAACAGCACAAATATTTGAGCAGGTATGAGTAACAAAAATATCCTTTTTCCATTTAATATCTATGGGTCTCTATCACGATACCAACAAAACACAAAAAGTGGTATGGTGATGGCGTACCAAGTGGAATAAAATAATTTTAAAATGTTACGGATCTCGCCGGGATCATGAGAAGAAGCCCTTACATGTAGTCATAGTTTGCACAAATGGACTAAATGATTTAGTAATGATTCGATCTGCAAACAAATGGTTTGATAACGGTTTAAGAGTTAAATTAAGTGATTATGATTTAGATTAATTAAACGGACTATTACGGACTATTATTACGTTTCGATGAAATAGTAAGCTGTAAAATGGTCTAATGGAAGGTAGTAATATAAAAGAAATTTGCGAATGATTTTACTCACCGGAAAAAAAAGTTGACGTCAAATGGTTAACTGTAGCAACAAATTATTTAACACTTGGACGATTTAGTTCATAGTCGATTCATTCGAGAAAACACAAATTGTCTGACCTAAAGCTGAATTGTTTAGCAACAAAGTAAATGGAACGTTGCTATGTAAAACGATCAAATGGAATAAGAAATAATTAGTCTAAAAAGGAACGAAACTGTGCGCCTTGTGCGTCACACCACAGAAAATAGGGGGCTTATGCACGCACGTTTTTGAGACGCGGACGGCAACCGGAACTGAGTTGCTTTCCCTTTTAACTTGTCTTCACACAACCACATTTATGTGGCTAGCCACATAATTATCCATTGTGAAATTCTTACACTTTTTCACATTTACATTGCTAATTATCTTTTCTCCATTAGAGATGATTAGTATGAAAATCTGGGAGACACGACTGACTGTCCTGGCACTCGAAATGTTCTCTTCCGGTTGCCGATCGCGTCTCAAAAACGTGCGTGCTTATGCTCCCTACTGCAACGTCAACACGAACGAAATGGTTCATTATTTGCACTATTTAGGGTCTGGCATTTGATTAAGATATGACGTCAACGTCGGCAATCAATCGAATTAGAGCGAGAATTTGCATTAGAGTGAGTAAGTTGCTCTTGTTATTGTTTTTTTTGTGAGGTCATATGTATGGACATTATCGTTGTAAAAACATGCACAAAGCGGAAACGATTGAGCATAAGAGAGAACACTTATTAAAATATCAGTTAATGAACTAGCTTGCTAGGACAAATAAATCTCTTTACCGTTTTTTCTTTCATTTACGGTGCTGTTTTCGCGGTTTGCATGGATGAAGTCAATTCAAACGTTTACTCTACATATTGAAGTATTTGCCAAAGAAAACACGAACTACAGTGTGGCCAACATAACCTACATTGCCGACAGAAGCTGAAGTCAACTGACAATTTAATTTCATATTTTAAAGCCGGTTCAAATGACAAAATTTTTCATTATAAACTTTTTTCTCATGGAATTTTGTGAATTTCTGGTCTAACTGATACTGACGCACGACACCGGTTGCTGGAATCGAAAATATTCAGATACAAGCCAGACATGGCACTGCTTAAGTTAATCGGCTGCATGTAAGCATATTGAAACGCTGAAAGATTTGTCATTTTTTTCGGCTTCAACTGACGGGAAATCAGTGTTGCGCCGCGAGACGATAAATGACTTACAGAAGACAAAGGCCATCCCTGATGCCATGAATCACATTAAATGGCGTTCTTAGTTATTCAAGACCATTCTCCGCTTTCGGGGAAATTTTTGTGCCAAGCACACTCTGAGATTAACAATTCGCTGCCTCAAATCGTTTATTAACCTGTCGGCCTGAGGAGAGTCAACTAAGACACTGAAAATAAGCGAAGAAAGACGAAAGAGCCATGTTTGAGAGCTGTCCTTCTCATAAAAATGGCAGCAAGGAGAGAGTACTAGACATTGTTGCTCCTCTGGTTTGGAGAATTATGAATAGCATATTATTATTAATTTAAAAGTGACAATTCAAAGACCCAATATTCGACACTCCTGTTAGTGTTTTTATCAGGGTGATCCAAAGTTATCGCAAGAATCCTTTTGTGTGCTCACCAATTTGCTAAAAGAGGAAAGGGTTCGGCTGTTAATGGTAATTAGCGACCTTTTCTTGTGCAAATAGATGACATGTAAAGAAATCCATTAAAACACCATGGAAATCAATATTCTAGATTTTTTTAATGGCAAATATGGTGGTGAGATTCAAATTAATCTAGTCTCTCTAGATTGTCTTGTAGATATTTATATCGAGAAAAGACAAGGGTCTACTATTTCCTTGAATCGACGGCTAAACTGAATTTACCTGCATGAGAAAGAAGGCGTCTGCTTTATTCCCAGGAATAGCAGAGATTACATCATCGATGTATCATTTTTTAAAGGAGCAGCCAGAGCTCTTTGTTTTACACTTTCCATCAACATGTTGAGAATGACAGCGGAAACGGGAGAACCCATGATAGCCGTGTCAAAAACTTGTTGATAGAAGTATCATTTTGACCTTTGTCCCAAGGAAGCGTCTTTCCTAGCCCGCGAAGATAGAGCCTGCTCGCAGGTTTAGTCTTCCCCGAGTTTTTGACCACAATTTTAATTGATCGACAGGAATTTTGGTGACGAGGATAACAACGTCGGAAGATACCAACTCGTATTCTGCACTAATAGTTATTCTTCTTATGAAATCCGCAAATCGCAAGAATTCTTGACAGTGTAAACCGTATTCCCCGGCAGCAACCGTTGAGAAGATTCTGGCGAGATAACTCGATACCGCAGAAGTCGGAGAATTAGCGACGATGGGTCTCAAAGGAATGGATATTCGGCAAATGTTATGTTGAAATTGGCCGTCCATTTCAACAGAAAAGAACATCACATTTCTGACTTTGAGTTCATTGTTATTGAAAAAATAGGTCCGCAATGCGTACTTGGGGTCTTATGCTTAGTTTAACTCCATTCAGCCCTTACAGAATTTGGTACTGCGGTCTCACTTTTACCATGCGTGATTGGTTGAAAATTTGCCATAACAATGCAGCAATGAAATGGGTTCCTTAAGTATGCTTCAAATTTCAGGACCTGTTCAGAATTTTACATCCATGACTTGCCGCTAATCTTTCTCTTATTGCCATTTGCACAGTTTATACAACTCTTGCTGCACGCTACATCATCTCTAATATCAGCTATTTACTAGTAACAGAAGCACTAGATTGGCTAAGAAACAAGCATAGCACTGTCATACATTCATATGATCTTATAAATGATCAAAAGAATGCTGAAATTCAACTAGAATTCTAAGACGAATCATCACTAGATGAGTTGTTCAATGAACAAGTACCCTCAGAGCTTGATGCAAATCCCCAAACTACTGGAAACCACAGTCCATCAGCTATAACAATGTATAAACAGCCAAGAGAAATATCTGATGACAAATTACGTCAACAGTTACATGTAGATCATTACATAATAAAAAATGCAACCCAAAGCTTACAACAGGGTGCTTTCATGGACTAGAAATAAAATGAAAACTTAACAGCCTGAATTCACAAAATGTTGAACCAGTTTATTTGTTTATAACTGGAGGTGGTGGTGCTGGGAAAAGCCATTTGATTAAAACAATTTAACAGCACTGTAGTAAAAACCTATAGACATGCTCCAATGAATCCTGAGAATCCAACAGTGTTACTAGCAGCATCTACTGGAGTAGCAGTAGAGAGTGCAAAACTGTTATTCAATGCAAGTATTTTTTGGAGTACAATAACTCTTTCAGTTTGGGGTGTAACCCACACCGACATTTCAAGCCGATAAATAATGGTTTGTGATAGCTTGTGAGATACTTGTGAGGTATGTGGTGCAACGCGCACCGGATTTCAAGCCAATGAATGCGGGCTTGCGAGTCTAGATATGTCTTGCTTGCAAGTCTAGATATGTTGGCTTGCGTGAGTAAACAACTCCCGTATCGATATCGCCGAGGAAACTCCACTCAGCGACGTCACCTGGATGAAATAACATGTACAAAGAACAAACAAGGCAGGAAAGTGAAGTTAATTTTCGAAATGAAAGAAAAAAAATCGATCAGAAAGAGCACGGCAGATCAATTTTGAAACCGAAATAACTTACCTTGAACAATTACAACTAATCTGCGACGGAAAGCTCTTCAAAATTTTCCCGAAACAGGGAAAACGACCGCAGACTTATATACAAACGACGAACGCTAAAAGCAATAGCCGAGACTCGCAATTACTAGTACCCAGTCTACGAGCCAGACTGTCACGTGTGTTCTCGTCCTCAAAGTGACAAACATACTGACAAGATCTGCCTCTGACTTAGGGGTCTGTATGCATGAGCATAAGACCCCAAAAATAGTTAATGACACTACTGATGATTCGGATAAGGTTTTACTCACAAGAGAGGCCTTTTGGTGGTCACAGTTATGCACCCTCCAACCTTACGGCTTAAACAAAAGATCCGAGTTTAATTCCAAAAATAGAATAAGGTTTAATTAATTATTCATCGGAGTAATTGTGCAATCAATTGGCTTTTTTTTCAGTCACGCTTAGGCCCATGCTTTTGACTCTGCTATGGTGCAGATCAGTATTTTCACAGGCCCCGTTCAGGGATTTTATTGCTTTTTAGAGCCCCCGGGCGGGGTTCTGTTGTTTTGTTTTTCGTACTGGCGTGGTTCCAGAGGTTTTCTCTTGGGATTTTGTTTTTGCGGTCATCATATGGCCACCTGATTACATGATGTACAAAGTCCTGGTGTTAATTTCAAACCATTAGTCTTGATGTCCGGTGATTAACGCCTTTTTCGGAATAGAGCTAACTATTTCTTATCTCACGTATTGTCCACTTAATGAATTTCAATCGCACATTTTATGTGACACATTATTGTGATTTTTTATAATTTTTAAACATTTTACACTTTCTGCTTCATGGTTTTGTATAAATAGCGCAAGTTCAGTTGTACCAGGTATTTTTAGTTTTTAGTTCTTAGCGTGTACTGAAGAAGCCCGAAGGGCGAAACGTTTACACTAAATATACCAGACCTGTGAGAAGTTCGTCAGCGACTCATTTTTTCATTCTCCTTATTATAATATATATATATATATTTTTTTTTTATCCTTAGATTTTTAACTTGTACTCTATTTGTAAAAAAAAATTTAACTGACGAAGGCCGAAGAGCCGAAACGTATTTATTAAATTTCCTGGACCTTCGAGAAGTTTTGTCTTCCTCTCCAGTTTATATATATATATATATATATATATATATATATATATATATATATATATACACCCGTTTACAAAAACGTTGCAATTTCAAAGTATATATGATATATATATGTCTTTTGTTTTCTCGTCAAAAAGGTGAGACACGAAGTATGTGTATTTCACGCTGAAGGAACAATACGTTTTTGTTCTAACAAAATTAATATTCAAGAATCGACGCAACAAGTTCACGCTTCAAGTTTACGGAAGCAGTCCTTCTCAATGCCTGCTCCATATAGCTTGGATCTTCGCTGGCGTATCATAGAGCTGCACTTTGTAGAGAACAAAACTAAGAGGTCTATAGCGCGCCATTTAAGGATATCAATGTCTACAGTGCACCGTATACTACAAAGATTGGCAGAATATGGTCACGTACGCCCGGCAAGAATAGGAAGGCCAGACATTGCAGCGTTGTTAACAAGAGCGCAGCTTCTTGTGCTCATGGAACACGTATTGAACAATCCCACAAGTTATTTGAAGGAAATGGAGCAATATTTAATTGATTCAACCGGGAGCTCTTCAAACTTAGTCGGTCTTCATCGTATTTTGAGGCACAATGGCTACTCATACAAACGGGTAAATGTATTAATTAAAACGCAAAACTATTGGGAAGGGCAGTTGGAAGAATGGATTTGTCAACTTTACTTTTATAACACTATAACATAGGTGAAGAAAATAGCCCTTCGAAAAAATTTAGAGCTCAGACGGGAGTATCAAGAGACTATTGCTGTCTTTCGTCCAGAGGAGTGTGTGTTTTTGGACGAGTGCTTTTTTG
This sequence comes from Montipora capricornis, assembly GCF_036669925.1. Classification (NCBI taxonomy): domain Eukaryota; kingdom Metazoa; phylum Cnidaria; class Anthozoa; order Scleractinia; family Acroporidae; genus Montipora; species Montipora capricornis. The sequence continues at coordinate 66,180,326 of NC_090884.1, forward strand.
TAAGTATACTATTGACAACAATTCATTGATAGGAATAAATTGAATTCGGTTGGTATGAAGTCCTTTTTTCTCTTAGAACTGAACATTCTCAATTTGCGACCATTTCAAATTTGTAACAGGATCGTGGAGTAACCAGAAATTATGGTTATAACGTGAGAGGACAGATTGCTACGGGTCGGTATGTAAATCCTCGTTCTCCAAGAGTTACATCTATATCAGCTGTCAGTTATGATGGCCTTATAGCGGCACACATGACAAGGAAAACGCTGAATGGCAGAAGGTTTAAACGCTTCCTGAGGAATGAGATCGCACCCCAGCTTCAGCCGTATAACGGAGTCAATGACCGATCTGTTGTTGTTATGGATAGGTGTTGATTATAACAATCTCTTCGTGACCTGATCTGGCAATGCACGGATCGTATGGCCGGAAATGTTTGCGCAAATGTTTGAACTCGATCTCAGAAGGCGTGATAAAAAAAAAAGACACTTTTTACCTTATTGCGATCTGTAAAGATCGACCTTCTTTTGCTATCTAAATAAAAACGTTAATCAGTAGATGATCAAAAGTGCTGCAGGTGAATGAATCATAGTACTCCTCTTCTACCATAGATGACCGTGCACAATCTTTAATTTTCGCCCCCACAAGATATAAGGCCATAGTTGTTCAAAGGATGGGTAGCGCTATCCACCTGGGATAAATCACCATCCAGCGGATAAATAGTAACAAAACCTATTGAGTTAATTCTGTGGATAGCGTTATCCACCCTCTGAACACTGGGGCCAGGTCAGAGAAATGTTGCTAACAAAAGACCTCAAACTTATCCTACCATTTGAAACAAATGAAAATTCGCTTATTTAATTCTTTCATTGTTGGTTTTACAGATAACCATGCAGCCCATCACGTCGCAGGTGTAGAGGAGATTGTAGAGGCTACTGGGGCACTTCTTTTATATCTCCCACCTTATTGTCCCGAATTAAATCCAATCGAAGGAGTATTTTCTATAGTAAAAGGATGGCTTCGAGCAAACGATTTGATGTTTCTTATCACGCCAGACCCACAAGAAATGATATTGAGGGGATTCTTTCACGTCACTAGAAGTGATGTACAATCACTTTATACACACTGTGGTTATTCGTAACGAACATTCATTTACAGTCACCCAGTCATTGCCGTAGAACTGTACTTATAAATTGACTGGATTCAGATTTGAAAGTTTATGTATACGGTGGTATAAGTAAAATCAAACATAGACGTATTAAAATAAAGTGGACATTCTTGAACTTTACTTGAACTTTGAACTTTATTGTCACAATATAACATTACAATTCTTAACTTTTTTTACAGTTGGCTCGCAAATAGTAAATCTAATCTAGGCGGGTCAACTGTGTACTTTTTAACTGGCACTCCCAGCTAAAACTTGACGGAGCTCTGCCGTAGCGTCCTCACACCACGGCAGGCTCTATCCTACTTTCAGCAACAACTTAATCCTATCTTTAATTCCTTATGATACAGAAGGTACTGTTATCACTTCCCTTCGACAACAACTCCAATTACACGTAGACAAGCCTAAAAGTGGGGTTCCAAACAATACTCCCCTGTTCACAAGTCCGATAAATACTGTGTTGTGTCTTTCTTTCAGTTTGTTCCAAATTTATTAAAATCATCTATCAATAGAAGTCAGTCAAGAAAAATTAAAATTCAACGGGTTGTTCCTTCCCGAGATCGTGGAAAGCTCCATTTATTAAGCAAATTATGTTTTGAACGTCGCACTTTTTTAGTTTCCCACGCCTTAGCAGCTTGCCCGATGGGTGAAAAGTCAAGTAAATGTTAAACACCGTATAGTATATTTAAACCAAGTGCGCACTAGGGGAATATCGGCCGAGGTCAAGATGGTATGGTACGTTCACGAAAGACACACTATCCACAGCCGTTTCAGAATCTTTTCTTTTCTTTCCTTTTTTTATTGTCATTTTTAAGTAAAAATCTCTTTAAAGTCCAGGAATGTGGATTATTTAAATCCTTAAATAACACAATAAAAATAAAACAATTTATTACATCTGTTACTTTGGGCTAACATTTTGAGATGTCACGCAGGACATTTTTCTTCTGTTCTTCGAATTCTTCTTTGGAGAGAGCTCCTGATTGGTATAGCTCGCTTAGCATCTGCATCTGTTTTAATAGCTCTGTCCTGTTGTATGTGGCTTTATCAGCGGATGCCTAAGGAGGTCAGATGTAGACAAAAATCATATTTTTTTATCTTGAAGCTTCATGCTCCTTATCCTAAAGATAACTACTGTTGGCAAGGTGTTGCTTAGGGCGAGCTCCGCTTGATAGGACAACAGTAATTGAATCATGTGTATGGATAAATTTCGGCCAAGCCCTGATGGGCATGGCCGTTTATTAAAACTCATTATAGTAACATGGGAAAAGCCAAATCTAAAAGGCGTAGTCCCAGGAAAGGTGAGGGCAAACCCACTATATGCAAACGACAGAAAACAGGGAGGGAGAGAGGGAGGGACGGAAATTTGATCTTTACTTGCTTGTAGAAGCGAGTGAAAGAGAAGTCACGCTTTGTTTGTATGCCTTATAAGGTTTACCAAGGAATGACATCCCGGATGGCAGGAATGCCCCAACTGGAAGCTGGAAAGTTGCTCAAAACGTCGCAATCAACATAAAACCATTTCTTTCCTTTGGGAAAGAAAAAATATTCTTAATCTATTTGTTAGTTGTTTTAGAGAACGTAAGCGATAAAAGAAGTACGTTGAAGGAGACTTGAAAAAACTCACAGTTGCCCATGTGTTTTGTCAATCAATCTTTAACTATTCAATTCAAACAAGCTTGGACACTTACCTGTTCAGCATGGGAAGATACGTCGGATCTGCTGCTTTTTAGAAATACAGATGCTACTTCAGTTAATGCTTGTGTAAGCTCAGATGCGCTTTTGGTTCGTTTCTTGGAAGTATTTGAGAATACAGGGTAGTCTGGTGGCTCTTGATAACTACTGTGATGTCCCCTTTCCTGTGGAAATTAAAGTTACACTGAATTAACGCTGAAAAGTACCCGAGCCATTCATGACCAGCGATTTTAAGGAAATGACACTGAATGGTAATATTTTCATAAAGCCACTTTAACCAACAGATCAACAAAAACGCACTTAGCTCCCATCAAACCTGAGTATTCAATATACATTTGTTCATTACGCTTTGCTTTGTTCTTCTTGAAAAAAATTCAAAACATGAAAGCCCAAAATCATACAAGTGGAAACTACGTAGAAATACATGATAAAAAAAATGGTTTATGTTCACGTCTCCTCGAATTTACCAATGCGGTTGCCCACAGCCTGTATTCTCCGAGGCCCCACTTATCTTCGTGGATGGAACGTAGTCGTTCGATAGTTTTTTCCAGTGATTTTCCCTTCGACTGTTTTCGTGGTCTCTTGTTTTTCGAGGAATCGTCCGAATCTGTCTCGCTGTCGTCTGGGGACACTTGCACTGGGGCTGTTTTTCCTAAGAAAAACGTTAAAAAAATTAATGTTATAAAAACAAATGAAGAACTCAAAACGCAGCAGTAGAGTTATACTTACCTTGCGCGACATCTTTGGCAGTTCGTTTTGAAGCGCTCTCTTCCTGCTTTCTACATATATAGAAGACTGCTTGCTGATTCTTGTGCAGTTCGCCACTTTCGAAAGCCCTCTGAAGGTCATCATTTGATGTAATTTTAAATTTTTTGTTTGAATAGCCGATATAACCAATTTCAGCCCTTTCTGCCTCACTGAAACCAAGGTGTTCTCCATACATATCAACAAGCATTCGCGTGGTACTCTGTACATCCATCTCCGGGAACTCTTCAATCCTGAATTTTTTAAAAGTTCTCTTATTGTTGGGGTCGTTCATTACCCGAACTAATAATTTACGGGTAGCCATCACAAAGATGTGTGTGGTCTATAAATCCGCAAAACAAAACATCCCCGAACCAACCAAAATTTATGACGCATTTAAGTCATTTAAACCTTGAATGATTCACCATCGCACGGGGCTCATGCCAGCAAGGCCGAAATCGAGCAGAATAGCCCTTTTCACGGTTAGTTTTTCTCATTTGCATTACAATGTAATCTGGCATGTATGTGAGGCAATTTTGGGCTATTTTGTAGTTTCAACCCGAAATTGCCTCCCTCCCACGTTAGATTACATTGTAATGCAAATGAGAAAAACTAACCGTGAAAAGGGCTATTATAAGCAAAACCA
>NC_090884.1:66194569-66207069 GCF_036669925.1 Montipora capricornis
CTCTGGTGAAGTAGGTTGTCCGACTAATTGACATCCATGGCAGGACAGCACATAGCGTTCTGCATCTTTGTCTATCTCAGGGCCCCAAACTTTTGTTCGCAACCTTAATTTCGCGGCAACTATCCCCACGTGACCTTCGTGTGCAATAGACAGTACCCGCTGTCTTAAACTACGGGGGATAACGATGCGGGTCCCCCGCAGAACTACTTTGCCCTTGGTAGATAGTTCTCCTCTTACTGGAGAATATTGAACTGTTTCTTTGTTGTTCCAGTCACCAACACGGATGCACTGTCTGACATCGGAGAGCTCCTTATCGTGATGTGAATGCTCTTCCACCTCCCGCGTCGTCATGGCTTTTGGAGTCGCTGTCTGGGCTACGAATCGCACATACTCCTCCTCAACGTTCTCTATCCTCCTCCCTTGCTGGTGGTCCCGACAAATCAATCTGGATAAGGCATCTGCTACGTTTTCACTGCCTGGCTTGTATTTGACTGTGTAATCAAATTCTTGCATGCGCAATACCCAACGTTCAATGCGCGTTGGGGGATTTGACTTCTTGGAATACAGAACTTCCAACGGTTTGTGATCTGTTATAAGGTGAAACTTGGTTCCATACAGATAAGTATGAAAGCGCTCGCAGGCCCATACGATGGCTAGCGCCTCTCGCTCAGTTTGGCTGTATCTGCGTTCAACGTCAGTAAGGCTGCGACTAGCATACATAATCACTCTGAATTCACCTCCTTGTTTCTGGGCAAGCACAGCACCCAACCCCACCGGGCTTGCATCAGTAATAACATGTGTCACAGCTTCTTTGTCATAGTATCCTAGCTCGGGATACCTCTTCTTTCATCTTCTGAAAGGCTGCAGCTTAGGAGGGTCCCCATTTAAACTCAGCACCCTTTTTCATCAACCTTCGAAGCCGTTCTGAGAGAGTTGCGAGATCTGGAATAAATCTTCCACTGTAATTCACCAGACCGAGGAACGACCTGACTTCAGAAACAGATTCAGGCTCTCTTGCATCTACCACAGCTTTCACCTTGTCTGCCGCCACTCCTACTCCACGGCTGGAAAGCACATGGCCCATGAATGTCAATTCATTCATGGAAAACTGGCACTTCTCCAAGTTAAGGGTAAGGGCCCGTTCACGTAGGCGCGTCATCTCCTTTCGCAGTCGTTCGTCATGTTGTTCATGATGTCATCCGAGATGTTATGTACTCCCTCAATGTCTTGCAACGTCTGCTGGATGACCTGTTGATACTTTTCAGGGGCTGATGATATTCCAAACATTATTCTCTTTGTGTGTAATGAATGTTGTAATTCCAGGAGACTCTTCTGACAATTCAATTTGGTGGTACCCCCACCTTAAGTCTAACTTGCTGAACACTTTGCTGCGGTTCATGTCTTGAAGCACTTCGTCGATGGTAGGGATGGGGTACCTTTCACGCACAACTGCACAGTTCGCTTGCCTCATATCCACGCAAAGTCTCACCTCCCCGTTGGGTTTTGGAACAACCACGACAGGACTGACCCGTGAAGACGGGCTGTTAACTTTCTCAATGATATCCATGCTTTCCAGCTGATCCAATTTCTTCGCAATCTTGTCTCTGAGACTGAATGGTGGTCTTTGCAGGGGCTATACCACAGGAGTGGCATCATCTTTAACGTGCAACTTTAACTGGTACCCTTTTAGCTTCCACACACCTTGAAAACATTCTTTAAATTATTCCACAATGTCGCTGCTTATCATATTTATGGGAGTTCCTATTCGGAGAACCCCGAGCTCAGTTGCTGTCTTTCGGCCCAACAAAGGCTGTCCTTTCCCTTCAATCACTACAAATTCAGCTTCACAGACACTTTCGTACAGGACTACTGTTGTTTCAAAACAACCGATAACTTTCAGAGGCTCACAGCACCCATAAGGATACAACTTCCGATCGCATTTCTGGGATTTACATTTGATTTTCTGGGATTTCAGCTCTTCCCATGTCCTTTTATCAATTACGTTAGTGCTCGCACCAGAATCGATAAGCACTTCCACGGATACACCTCTAAGTTGAACAGTTACCATCCCACCTATGTTTCCACTGTCCACAGTGAATGCATACTCATCGTTGTCGCTGTCAGCTCCGGACGTGCTGTCGCAAATTGAGTTCACACCATACTTCCCCTGTTTTCGCACACACTGGGATGAGAAGTTTTCCTGGCTTAATATGTTTTTGGTTTGACAAACTGCGGCAAAATACCCTATTTTATGGCACTTCTGATACTCCGCGTTTCTTGCTGGGCAACATCTATCATGACTGAAATGACCTTCTCTGTCACACCGGTAACACCTGCCTTTCCCCCCACGACTCTTGTATTGGTCAGCGGTTTCCTTATGATAGACGCGATTTACTTGTTGTTCTTCGCCACACATCGCTTTCAATCGAATATCTACGTCCTCAAATGAACGAGCAATTTCTTGGAGTTTCGTTAGTGTTAAATCGGTTCCCTTTATCAACAGTTTTCGCCGTAATTCTGACGATCGGCACTTATCAATGACTTGATCACGAATCGGCTCATCAGCATTTTCCCAATTGCAGTTTTCTGCTTGCTTTCGTAATCGAGTAATAAACTGATCCACCGTTTCTCCTTCTTCTTGTCCGAGGCTTCGGAAAATGTGCCTTTCGTAGGGCTCATTTAATTGTGTGCTGAAATGGGCGTCAAGAGTTCGCAATGCTATCTGATATTCGTCAGCGCGATCATTTTCTCCTTCTGCCGCTCCTGGATCTTGCAAGGTTTCGACCAATACCTGTACTTCAAGTCAGGCACAATGTATAAGCAAACCTTTTTTTCGGTTACTGTTTGTAATTCCTTTTGCGAGGATATAATATTCGAACGCTATTTTCCATTTTTTCCAACGAGGCGCTACCGATGTAATAGCACCTTTGCAATCGAAGAGCAAAAGTCCTCCAAACTCGTAACTTGGTGTCGCCATGCCGTTCTTATACTAAGGACAATCCCGTTCTCGTCGCCAATGTTGTATTCTGTGCTTAACGATAAATCACAACCGCATTCAAGACGCATTTAAGCTCAAAACAACACTAATAACATTCTCCCGCTCTCCTAATCCATCACGTGATCGACACTACACCTGCGATGGACTGGCATCCATCCAGAGGGGAGTAGAAATACTCCTAGTCACTTGATGCTACAGAAACCGTAGATAAGCGCCGGCCTGATGGCCTGATGGGCTCGTAGCAGACTTTACCTTTACCTTACTTTTGGGAAGGACCGTTGCGTGACGAGTGACGATGAAAGCGATGTTGTTCTTTCAAAGCATTTTAAAATAAAGCTTTCTGCAAAAAATACCAGTATGTACCATCACGCCATTTGAGATGCGGAACGCGCATATGAAATTCGGAACGTGTTCATACACTTAATATGTGCATGATTTTTTTAATCGAGCATTTCGAGCGTTGGCCCTTCGTCAGTGCAAATTGAGATATTGTGGGTTGTTAGTGGTTTATCTAGGAATTTGAGGATAGGCAGGCTTATAGGCTGATAAATGGCTCCGGGATTCACCTTCCTGGCAATGCCTCCTTACATACATGATGTTAGCGTACCAGAAAGGTAGAGGCGCGTCAAAGTCGCGTGGGATAATTACGCCCTTTCAAAGCAAATTCAACGGAAATAATGGGAAGCCGTAAAAGACGTTACGCATCTTACCATCATTGGAAAAAAAATCCCCCCTGCATCTAATTACTTATCGCAGAAATGCAATTTCATGGGTAGCCCAAAAGGTTGGAAGGTAAACCATGGCTTAGCGCAGGTTTTGTATACATCATCGTTTTCGTGGGCGTTTGAAAAATTCGAATGTGAATATTATTAGGCCCGAAAGAATAATCCTTTCTAATGGTACAGTTTAAACAAAAGGGTGCAAGATGTGATAGAGAGAAACATGACTAATGTTGCACAGCGCTGAATAAGCTAGCAGAAAGCTAGAATTTTACACCCGATTACTGATTTCGTGACCAGCTGATATTTAGAAAAATGTAAGGCTCTTGCTTGAATCGCAGCTTGCCTAAGAAAGCAGAGGAAAAGCAGCGCAGCTCATTTGAAAGAGGTTGGAAAATAGTCAACGTAGGCACCCTCTGTAAAATATACGGCGATCAAGAGACATACGAGCACTTAAAAACAAAGGCAACAAAGGCAGCAAGCGAGAGAAACTGACGAAAACTGTGGAAACTGTGGTTAAGTACACGACCCCAGGCAAGTGCCTGGATCACAGGAAAATGTGCGAAATATGTGGCAAGGCTATTCCTTTTTCAGCTGTACCATAAGGATCCTCTTGAGAGACATCTTCAGAGGAAAAGAAAAACAAGTCGACAAAGCAACATAACCGCAATTCGAAAAACCTATCCTTGAGTGAGCTCTTCATAGAAACTAACTCGGTTAGTCTTAAGTCAGGCATCCGACGCACATGACCAGTCCATCGAAGCAGGGATAAAGTGATGAACGCCTCCGTGCTCTGTGTAGAGCGTATTCACTCATGTGACTAGAATGGGTGCTAGTTTAATGAAACAAAAGAAACTATTTGCATAAATATAGAGTTCAATTCCCAGAGGATTAGTTTGGAACACCAACATGGCTGCCGTGAAGTCATGTAAATACGCTCTGTACATCAGGTATTCTGTCTTACCAACGGATACCTAGAATTTGGAGCAGATGGCATAACTGTGTTATAATAAGCTATGTCGTTGGTAGTGCGGCAAGCATTCCACTATTTGTAGCAAGGATACCATGCGTGCACGACAGGTGGTTATGTGGTGAGCCACAGGCTTTGGTGGCTGCTAGTGTCCGCCCATCTATTTCCAAGTCGGATGAGTCGGTGCATGTGACTACACTACCATTTGCGATTGGTTAATTTGAACTCGCGCGAACATTAGTTCATTTGAAATTTTAAAATTGCTCACGCAATTTTTCGCTGTTTTCGGTGAACTGAAGTCGATGACTCCTTGTCTCGATCATTTAGAAGGTCTATACGTTTGAAATATTTTTCTTGGGATTTTCGCCAAACGGCAGGGTTGTTCCGTTCACCAACACATCGTGGCATTTTGTTGACGGCTATCGTGAAGGCGGTTAGAGGATGTTCTGTCTTGGAGACATTGATATTTAGGACAAAGAGCGGAAGCAGTGGAGAAGCGGTTTACCTTCTCTTGAATGTCATGAGCACCAGTCGCTACAAGAGCAGAGTCTTCGGAATAACAAAGTTCTCTCACGCACACCTCCCTTGTTTTCGCTGAGGCTTTCAGCCTAGCGAGGTGTGAAAAGGGTAGGGACTAGCACACGGCCAAAATTGCTTGGCTCCATGGTTGATGGTAAAAGCTTCACTGATGTCTCCACTAACTGAGAGTGTGCCCATCATGCCCTCGTGGAAGAGGAGTACCTCAACTCACTCAGCATAAGAGCGAGTCAGTTTTTGCATACCGCCTTAAATTTCTCTCTGATTGCAGTTTTTGAGATCGTACAGCATCCTAGTCTCCTTCGCAGCCGTTATTAGGACCCTAATAACGGCTGCGAATGAGACTAACAGCATCCTGGCTTTTTAATATAATGCTTTTGTGATATCTAGAGAAGCGGTAAAGAAAGAATTTAGTTCATAGTTATTTAAAAATAACCATAAACTCGAGACTCTTGTACAGAAAATTCCTGCTCAAATTGGTTTATGGCAATTTGTCAGTCAGCTACTGCATGAAACTGTCATTACGTAATGAATTCTGAAATATTTTAAGTCGATCTAATATTCAGAACAGTAAATCATAGAAACTGGGCAGTTGCTTCATATAGTCTTGCAAGCTCACGATAAAATTCTTAGTAGTTACTAAAACGAGGAACCAAAAGCAAATCATTTCTTTAACAATCAAGATTATAGTGCTTTGGGCAAAAAAGATGTAATTTGAGTTAGAGTAAAATTCAGTCGAGCTGGCAAGCTAAATCAACCACCCAAAACGACCCACACTCACATTTATTCGATAGTTTGGCTGTCTAAAATCATCTCCAGGTCATGTCCCCTAGGACTGCCCTCGCCTTTGCAAAGGCATTTCCAATCAGTAGACGATGTTATAACATTTAACATTACACCTAGGGTGCTTTTTATTCGACCAAAAAAATGAAAACAGGTAAGGAATCGATCGGAACGGAAATATTCCGGAGAAAAATTCGGACAGTGAAGTGGCCCTAAAGTTCCAGAATTACGGAACAACCAGAAAATTGTGTCCCATTGGTTCACTTCTCTTTGTGTGCACTTGCTCTTGACATTTTGGGGAACTATGAATACTTGTTGATGTGGTTGGTTTCGAGCGGCCAGCCGGAAAATTGCTTCTCCGTTCGTCACAGGAAACGACCGAAATTTTTTACTAAAACGTCTGGTCGAATGGAAAGTGATGATAATATGTTTATTCACTATTTTAGTAGCTGTCGCTAAATTACAAGAGGAGTCAGAAGCAATTTACATAGTAATACTGATAATAGTAGCAAAATATATGGTCATTGCAGGGTTTTTGGCCCCTCAGGACTCCATGCGTAATATAGAGGAAGACTGGAGAAGAGAGAATGTAGGTATTTCCGGTAGATTATAACCAGAAAAAATCTCGATTTGAATTTTAAGAAAAGAATGTAGATTCAAATTTCCCATCTCAAGCTATTTTAGGTGTCCTTGCTCTATTTTGAGATTTTTAATGTCTCTTTATTTTTACAAAAAATGTCAGTTGTTATTGGGTAACACCTGGCTTTGAGAACAACAATGCTCAAGATAACACTGCCCAGCTATATCCGGTCGAGTCAACGCCTTCTACATTTTTTTCTGAAAAAATAAAATGTTGCAGTGAACGACTTATTTTGTCAGATTCTGTTCTTCTAAACATTACTAAGCTGAAAAACAGTTAGTGCAAGGTATTCGGATTCCAGAGTACTTTTCACTTCTAAATCTGCAATCATAGGCACTGCAATCACTACGACACTGATCGAATTCTAGGATATACGTACTATCAAGGCAACGATTGTCGAAAGGATTGGGACAATGGCAAATCGGTCGGGTTCCGCGCACTTTTAAAACATAATGAAATTTTATTTCAAGGCCACTGAAATATCTGACAAGTCGGCTAGTACAAATGCTGGAAAACTGTCATTTTTCTTTTCCTTTTCTTTAATACATATTTTGTGCAAAACGGAACAACTGTCGATATCTATTTCCTCAACTGGCTCAGTTTGAGATCATTTTTTATGCGGGGAAGGAAGCAGATCAGTGCCTTCAAGCTCTCTTTATTTGTTTCCCTCTCCCCACCTTTATTGTACCTTTAAGAAAATATAATAAGAAAATATTATTGTTTAGACCGGTGGCAGACAAAATGTTTCTACAGATTACAAAAAAAGCCTTTGATAGCACATGGAGACACCCGGGCGTGAAAATCCCCTTGTCTCAATTTAATGGGCTTGTTTTCAATGCTGTGGTTTGTTTTATTGCTCGCTTCTGAGTTCAGCCATATTTCTGGTAGGTACCTTCTTTGTGTTGATCCATCGTCAGAGTGTATCATGACCATAATTCAGCCGCATTCTATCTTTTTATTTGGTATCCGGTTCGCCTGCTTAATATCTCTGCGGAGGGTCTCCTTTATTGCAGAAAGTAGCATTTTGAAATTCAACGTATTTCCATACCTTGCCGATACTGTGTCTGAGCAGGATATCGAATCACAGTCACTACCGGGAAATTAACAAGAGAAAATCAGCTTTTACCAAACCAGACCGCAATCCCGCATTACTAGACTTGACCCGGTCTTGTTTTGCATATTTAATGTATGTTATCATTACTGCTTATCTTGGCTGTGCATTTGTTATTTAATTCTACCTTGTCGGATAACACTGGTATAAACGTAACAAAATGGCAAAATATTCCAGAAAAGAATATCGATGATAAGTATGCATCTCATTGGGTTCGAAATGATTCGAAATTGACTTCAAATCAAGCAATTTGTTTCGAAATCAGTCCCGCTAAGTAATATCCCGCGGGTATCGGTCAAGCAGCCGTTTACACGTCACTTTTAAATGGTAACGACTGGTTACGCGTTACCTTTTAAGCAGGATGCTCCGCTGTGATTGGTTGGTTTTCAACAGCTGTGATTGGTGCATTTCAATCCTCGCTGTTTCGGTGTGTTTTTCCATCGGCGGTCCGCTGTCGTACGGTTCCCCTGTTGTTGCGTTTCTTGATCGTGAGCATCCATGCTTCCCGAATTTCTATTCCACTATCCCTGTTGATGTTGTTAGGGTGAAGTCTTATGTGAATCGCCTCTTTGACCCTGCGTGTGTACCAATGAGGATCACGATCAACAAACTTTACTTCGTTCCAAAGCGGGTTATGTCCGATGTTGTTAGCGTGTTCTGAAACAGCGGAGGTCTGGTTACGGGCAAGTCGGATGTCTCGCTCACGTTCTTTGATTCTATCTTGCATAGGTCTTCCAGTCTCGCCGATGTAGACATTACCGCATTCACAGGGAATCCTGTAAACCACGTCATCTTGTTTAGTCGGCTCGACAGCGTCTTTCGGTCGTACTAGATGTGATCAGTCTCCGACTTGAAAACAGCGCGTATGCCTTGTTGCTTTTAAGCTGAGGCGAAGTTGTTCGAATAGGCCTTTGACATAGGGTAAAACCGCAGTAGACTTGTACTCGATCGTGGGCTCAGCACTGCTACTCGATTTCCTGGTCTTAGTGATTTTTTGCAAGAAAGAAAGAGAGATTATAGATTCATTAAAAACTGTATAAAAATGACTCTTAGCTTTAAATTTAAAACTGTTAATCTTTCACATTTAGTAATTTCTTCAGGGAGCTCGTTCCAGTATTTCACCGCTCAATATATATGAGAGCGCTGACCAGCAGCTGTATTGAACGCTTGGATGTCTAACTTGTTCTTATTTCTAGTTTTTTTCCCATGAACAGAAGCATGTGTATTAAAGCGTGAGCTAAGATACTTTGGGGCTAATCCCCTTAAACATATAAAAGTTAAAAGTGTATCATAAAGTGCCAACATGGCAGGCACTAAGAGCCATCAGAGATCGTTCAATACTGGCGTTCTATGTTCGTACTTTCTTGTTCCTGTAAGGATTCTGGCCGCAAAATTCTGGATCTTCTGTAACTTCCGCACAATGGTCTTGCATTGAGCCAAACACGGTGACTGGAAACTGGCAAGCAGATCACGTGAAGCATTAAGGACGGTGCCTACTAATTCAAAGGTATTTTGGCGCGGTTTACTTAATATGCGGGAAAAGCAGATCTCAACATGTGTTATTAAAATCCAAAAAGAAAATTGGGGGTTACCACGCAACTTTCAACAATAATTAATCAACAATATTAGCAAAAAGCTTTAAAATACAAAGCAATGTATGGCGTTCCTGTCCAAACTAAAGCTTAATTATCTCTGAAAAATGCATGGTTACCCCAATTTTCTTTTTGGATACCAAGACCACTTGCTAAGTTCTGCTTTCTTCTCAGATGATAAATTTAAACCGCGCAAAAATATCCCTGCATTACTATGCACTACCGATAGGAAATCCGAGTATCTGGAGATGCGCAGAACGTATGCACAATAACACTAGTAGGCACCATCCTTAAAATACCTACTTAGAACAATGAAGGAATGTTTGAAAAATACAGCAAATACAAAAGGAGACAGGCAAAAAGGTAAAGACTTTTTACGAGCCAAGTGGCCCAATACGCCGGAGCTTAGCGCCGGTTTCCATAGCATGAAGGGGGCTTTTTGTATTTCTACTACCCCCTGGATGGGATGCTAGTCCATTACCCCAAGCATTAAATTCCCCGGTACCCATTTATATACCTGGGTGAAGAAATGCACCGTGAGAGCCCAAGAACACAACACAGTGTCCCCGGCCAGGACCCGAACCCGGACCACTCAATTCGGAGCCGAGCTCAAAAACCAACATTGGATTTCATTTGCGTTAACTTGTTAAGTTCAATTTACAGTGCCCCCGATTAGTGCTCTACAGCGCTGGAAGATTAGAAACTTAAATGAAGTTCCTTTCCTTTCCTTTTAGCGCACTAATCATGAGGCCACCGCGCCTCCCACAAAGGAGGCAGTGATGGACAAAATTGAAGAAGGTTAAAATGGATTGTGATTGGGGTTTTTGAAAACTGTTCAGCCTAACAGTTTTTCAAAGTTGATCTCTGTTGTTTGTAACTTCAATTATGTATGCTCGACAGAAATTTTTTCGTCATTAAGCTTTGGTTTGGGTTGCTTAAAAGTAATTTCTGAGTTAACGTTAAGTTCCTGAGCTAAGAAGATTTCTCGGAATGATAAATCATCAGCAGAAGTTTATCAAAAATCTCTCGGATAAAACAAGTCCACTTCGAGATCTCCTTTCGAGCAAAAATGAATGGAACTGGGGCCCAGCGCAAGAAACCGTCTTTCAACGTCTGAAGAACGACATGGACCAAGCACCAGTTCTTGCTCACTACTGTCCAGAAAAGGATACCATAGTCTCTGCCGATGCCTCATCATATGGATTAGGCGCGGTGCTGTTACAAGTTCAAGACGATGGACCTCCACAAAGGCTACAGCATATGCTTCAAGATCTTTGACTTCCACAGAACAAAGATATGCCCAGATAGAAAAGGAAGCCGTGGCAACTACATGGGCATGCGAAAAGTTTGCAGACTACATCCGCGGAAAAGAGTTCAAAAATCGAAACAGACCACAAGCCGTTAATACCACTGTTGAGGTCAAAATGTCTTCAAGACCTGTCCCCCAGGATTCGAAGATTCCGGATGCGACTCATGCGCTATTCATACCAAATAGTTCATGTCCCTGGAAAAGACCTCACTACTGCTGATACCCTATCAAGAGCTCCACTTCACCGAAGTCTCACGAAAGAAGAGACGAAACTCAACGAGGAACTGAACCTCTATGTGTCACATGTTATTGAGAGCCTGCCTGCCACTGAACGCCGTCTGCACGAAGTACGTTCTCATCAAGACGAAGACGAAATTTGCCTAAAGCTAAAAGAATTCTGCAGAGAGGGTTGGCCGGAGAAACAAAGTGAACGATGCGCTCCAACCCTACTGGCAATGTAAGGGAGAAATTACCGTCCAACAAGGCATTCTGATGAAAGCTGACAGAGTCATCATTCCCTCTGCATTAAGACTCGAAGTGCTGGACAAGATACATACTGGACACCAGGGCATCAAAAAGTGCCGGGAGAGAGCAAAGCGCGAAGTGTGGTGGCCAGGACTCAGCAGACAAATTGAGGAACTCGTTAAGGAGTGCCCCACCTGTATAAAGACTAGAAGAAACCATGCAGAGCCGATGATTCCTTCGAGACTACCCGAGCGGCCATGGCAAAAAGTCGGAACTGATTTATTCGATTGGAAAGGACAGGAGTTCGTCCTTGTGGTAGATTACTTTTCAAGATACTGCGAGATTGGTGTATTACGCAAATCAACATCACAGGAAGTGATCGATCACCTTAAAGCAGTCTTCGCACGTCATGGGATTCCAGAAACCGTTGTCTCTGATAATGGACCACAATATTCCTCAGCGGAATTTTCAATGTTTGCTCATGAATGGGGATTTACGCAAACCACAAGCGGTCCGAAGTATCCTCAAAGCAACGGTGAAGCCGAACGTATGGTCCAAACTATGAAGAACCTTCTTACCAAGGCCAAAGATCCGTACGAAGCCATGCTTGCGAACAGAGCCACTCCACTGGCGAACGGTTACGGCCCAGCTAAATTGAGCATGGGAAGGAGATTGCGCACAACCTTGCCTGCGATTCCGTCCAAACTGGCACCCAAATGGCCAAAGTTAGATAAACTGAGAGAAAAGGAAGACCAAATCAAGGCAAAACAAACGAACGGGTACAACAAGCGTCACGCAGCTAGAGAACTAAGTCCTCTTGCAACTGGTGACAGAGTCTATATCCGAGACAGAAAAGAGAATGCAGTTGTTGTAAACCAAAGTTCCGAGCCTCGTTCCTATTTTGTCGAGACCGATAGTAATGCATTTGTACGAAGGAACAGGCGGCATTTGACTCCAAATCCAAAAGAAATGATCTCATCACAAGACCCCTCTCCAGCCTCAGCCGTCACATCAAAAGAGCCGGTTTTTGAGACCAAATCCTATGTCTCGAGTTCACCTAAACAATCGTGCGGTTCAACTCCCGTTACCACTACTCGTTCCGGGAGACACATAAACCCTCCTAAGGGACTAGGTTTCAACTAGAACTATATATATACTCAAGAACTATATATTTCAGAACTATTGAAAGGGGGATGTGGGATTAGCCTTTAATTCCCAGTTAGCTTTGTAGCCTCGCTCGTATTTCATATAACACGTGTATCTGATATTAGACAAGCAGATGACCTCTGGCGATCGCATTTTACATACCGTATAATTAAACACTGGAAGCTCCTGTTCTTGACTCCTTGTTTCGCGCCTTCAATAACAACACAGGG
>NC_090884.1:66227069-66239569 GCF_036669925.1 Montipora capricornis
AAGTGAAGAAGGAAGAAAGTACTCATGGATCGCTGGCTACTGAAGAAATCAACTGACTGCTCAGTTGCTTTCAAATATCGTGGTTCGAATAACGGGGAGCCGCCTAAAGAATGCAGTGTCCGCAAACATAGCGACCGAGGCGATTGGAGTCCTGCTACGAAATTATTGGACATTATTACATTTACTGCCTGCTTGGACTTGCATGTAGAAACATGTTTTGGATTTTGACGCTTGAAATGTATCATTCCACTTCAATGAATATGAAATCAGGGTCTAATCACGGTCGAAAACACAAAAAGAGGAGGAACATGAAACCAAAAGGAGGAGAGGTAAAATAAAATTTTAATTTGTGTAAACGGTTGTATTTTTCGTCACAACAATGAAGCTTGAATCGCTTTACTTCGATGAGGTTTAATCGACGGTTAATTTCCAAATTTTCGAAGCAAAGCCTTCAAAGATATGTTCCTCTTTCGTTTAAAAGAAAAGAACCTCTGCGAATCACTAAGAATATTCAATGTTCCTACATGCGGTAGTATTTTCAACCTTGCATCGCATGAAACCGTGTGTGGACCCTATTCAAATATAGATAACGCGAGTCAACATTGTTGATGAACGCTTCAATTGATTTGTCAATGTGAGCATGCGTCTTTACTAGTTTCATTTCAACTTGAAAAACCTTAGCACAGCCTCTCTAAAACTCACCAGAGGGTGAGCAAGAGAGGCTCTGCAGAAATCGTGTCAAGTCTTTTAAGTTACCGCAGCCCAAGTTTCTGGGCTAGTCACTCCAGGCAAACTGGTTTAGGCAGTGCATAACATCATATTTTTGACAAGGCGAATGTCAAAATGGCGTCTAGGAGTGCGATCGAGGCTTGGCCTGGGTTTGACACTGTCAAAGGAGGCAGTGGGGCCCAATGGTTAGGGGGTTTGCCTTGAGATCCGGGGATCCCGGGTTCAAGACACGTTCTAACCACTGGTTGAATTTGTTCCTGGTAGTCCCTGGTTCAACTTCTCAGCTGCACTTGTAAAAAGCCAACTGGGTTGCCTCGGGCCAGTTGGGGTTCTTGACAGTTGTCGTTGAATGTTCTGTTCTGTCGTGATTGTGCGCATGGGCCCTAAAAGCCTCTATGGGAAGTGGTCAATTAAGTATGTATGTATTTATGTATGTTTCTAAACAATGGCTTGCGCATACTCAGTAAATCCTTAACACGATTTCTGCAGTCCTTTCTTTCTCGTCGAGTTAAGAAAGGCTCTGCTGGCAGGGTCCCTTAAGTCAAGTACCGCAAAAAAAGTCATTCTTCAGATTCAAAATTACGGCTTCCTGTAACTTGAAATAAGTTTTTTATTTCAGATTCTTGAAATGTTTGATTTTAGTTTTAAGAAATTTCCCATCCCATTTATAAATTGTGCCTTCTAGATCTTTTATAACCGGCACTCTCACTAAAAACTGAATGGACCAGTGAGCGAGAGGCGAGCGAGCGAGTGAGTGAGAAGACTTTGTTTGTTAATGCAGGTTGTGTAAAACGCAAGAAAAGAGTCCTGATGTGGACATGCCTGTCTACCTATAAACAGCCAATAAATATAAAAACTAATGTTTTATAAATATAAAAACAAATATACAATAGATACAATTTAAGAAATTCTAGTTAAAAGCTTAAGTGTAAAAATGATAATCGTAGTTCAGAAATTTTAAAATGAAACATTGGTCAGTTTATGCAGACTTAATAAATTAATTCCTCATTCCTATTTCTTATCATGGAGGATACCGTGTTATCACTTATTATAAGCTAATTATGTCCTTATTGGTTCTAAGTTTATCTTTAAAACACTCTACACTAGAGCAATTTTTGATGGAATCAGGGAGTGAATTCGATGCAAAAAGTCAGCCTGCCAATTTCTGATTTTGGAAATGAACGCGCAATATTCGTGGTTTTCCTCAGACGGTAAGATGAGTGTTTCAATGTTACAAGTTAAGTTTTCGCCGGCGGGGTTTTCTGTAGCGTCTTCTCACGGCAGAGTGTCTTCATCTGTGCTCCATTGTAGATACATGCATATATTGTCAAACTCGATAAAAGAACTGATTGTAGTTACATGTAGGTTAGAGAACAAAAACCTACTAATTTCTGAGAATAGCTTCATATGCGTTCCGATGTTCACTAAAATGCATTCCATTGAACTCGAGGTTTCATTTGTTCATAGAAAAGAGTGCTTCAAATTATTCCATTTTTAAAGTTTCCAATCTCCATATAGACCTCCATATTTCCCTGACAGTTGGAAAGATATTGGTGGTAACCCAAACATACTCAGAAGGTGTACCGCTGCAGTGTTTACACGAACGGGTCAATGTGAAACAATTCCAAATGTAAAATTTATGAACCCTCCTCAACCCTAAAGACTTTTTTTCTGTAGCAAGGCTGCCATCAGTAAACTTTTATTTGAGAACAGGAAGTTTCAGCTGTTCCTAACTAAACATTTCCGGCTTCCTTTAAAGAAAAACACTTCCTGCTGGCGCTTTTTAGATGCGTGTGTGGAAGATCACATAGCAACTTTCGTCATATGACTTTGAATTTTACGTGATTGATCAGCTCGTCCGTTAACTTCTCCTTCCACTTTTGCTCTATTTTAATCAAAACTAATTAACGATGGACCAACGAAGACTCAAAAACAAAATATATCATGTAAAGGACACATGAAAATAGTGAACTTCAACACCATTGATTTGTAAAAGTTTTATTCTTTCTTTTTTATTGGCGGAGGAAGTTCTAAGAGAATTGCGTGGGAGACTGTGAGGAAAACCGGCCAAGGCCGAGTTAAAAAGCAAAAAGATCTTCTCATTCTGAATACTCGTCGAAACACATTGGTACACGCAGCGTCTTACCTTTAGTTTGAATAATTTTTGGATATCGAATCCTTCTGCCACACAATTTTCATCCATACTTGAGAGCACAAGTCTCCCAATCATGGTCATGGCAGACTAACTCTGGTCGGGTAAATGCAGATAAATCTGTTTTGTAGCTTATAAACTTTTGTCTGATTGGTCTACGTTTGACTACTACAACTACCACTACCACTACTACTACTCTGACGACGACGACGACGGCGACGACGACGACGACGACGACGACGACGACGACGACGACGACGACGACGACTACTACCACTACTACTAAATGTGAGTGTTGACTCAAAGTCACGTTGGTGAAAGACGAGTGCTCTCCCCCTTTCAGCAAACCATCTCAGGTTCAGCAATTAGATTAAGACGCCGCGAAATACTTAATAGCTCATGCATTCAATTGAAACGGTTCACTCAACTAAAATGGGTAATAAATTTACTAGTTCTTTTAACATAGCCCACAAGCTTGTTGATAGTTTCGATGACTGCCAGTTATCTTTATCAAAACTAGTTTTGGTACTCGAATGTCAGCCTTTTCTAGATTAAAGTTACTTTTAGCAAGAAACAATAAGAAGTGAATTTCATGGTTCGAGAAATTTCAAAATTCTAAATGACGTATTTTAATGCAGGTCCGGCTGTAAACAGATGTCCTCCGCGTAGGCTTCTTTCAGCATTTTTGAATGGAAGTTACCAATTTCACAGCTAGTACGGTCACGGGCTAACAGACTACCGTTACATCACTGAATATCTGCCGAACTGAAGTCACTTCAGTTAGTGTTAATGATTTCTGTCATTTATCGGGATATTGTCATTACGAGCCGAATTTGTCACCGACTTTAATTTTAACGCTTATTTTGAATACTTATTACGAGAGGCAATTTTTCAACAAATGCTGCGTTAACGGGGTGCTATTTGCATTATTGTTAGACGTTCTTACTTGTTTTACTTCTGAATCTGCAACACGACATTGGCCGTTAACAATCGGCCCATGCCTGAACTGGACCGTGACACCAGTGTTACATGGCTTCTAGATCTGAGGGCAGGGTGTATACGAGTTGGGGAGGTGGATACGTTGTCGGTCAAATCCGGTCTCAGGTTGAATCCGTTTATGCCTAGGTTAAATTGGTGATTCTCATTTAAGCAAGGTTTTATATGCACTCTACCTAGTTTAAAGACGCTATCAATCCACCCCCTCCCACCCCCCCCCCCAAAAAAAGGACTGAAAACACCTATACCTACCCTCAAGCTCTGTCTTACGCATCTCAACCGGCAAATGTACTTAATGTTCATACACCTATTCATTCATTACAACATAGTATGGGAACAAAGAACTGAACCATGCAAATACCGGTATTCGAACTCGGACCCTCCAGATCTATTATTCTGTGTCTTTACCTTTACACTACAACGATGAAGATGCTTAAACCAACACTGTTTTTTTCATTATTTACTTTTTGTATAATAAGTCAATTGATATCCATGTATAGTAACCAAAACTAATCCTAACGTGACCCTAACTTTTCTCTAGGCTTAATTTAGGCTCCAAAACGTTTTTTCATTTCATCTGAGTGCATATTCAACCTTGGTAAAAGAAGGAACAAAATTAAACCTAGGTTAAAACGGATTCAATCTGAGAACGGAACAGGTTAAGAGTGCATATCCAGCCTAGGTAAAATGAAGATCACTAATTTAACCCACCGGTAGGTAAAAACGGATTCAACTTAAGACCGAATTTGACCTAAAACCGGATACACTGTCAAGAAAGAACGAAGCCTTTCCGGACTGTGCTGAGCAACATTTCAGCAATGGTTCATATTTCTGTGAGCTGTTTTTAGCCTTTCGTCAGACTGTTAAATGAACATAAATTTATCAAACCTCTATAAGAACTAATTGAATCAATATTATGAAATTCGCCGATTATGTCGGCAAAAGTATTCACTGGAATTTCCTTTTTTCATTGGAGAAACGTTTGAAAAGTATTCGTATTTTTCTCATTTTAAGCCTTTTCCATGGTTTCAAACTATTTTTGTGGCTACGCTGTAATATTTTAGGTCCACACGCAATGATTCTTTTTATATAACTTTATTTTTCCGAGAACTAGCAAAACACGTGCTCGATTTCTCAAGGATCCAACTTGCAGTAAAATTACACAAGAAGTGGTTTCTAAGGATACAACACTCCCCGACTAAGTGTAACATCAATAAAACCGAATATAAAGACTGATAAACAGTTTAGTCCAGTCTGCAATGTCTTCAACAACTAGTCCCTAAGAGCAAAGTCACTCAAATATTGAGGACGGCGGCGATTTCGGACTGGGTAACGCCTCTCACTTGCATCCGGACCTTTGCGGACATCTGCAACCAAAGGCATAGCAGGTGTCTTGATTTCTTGACCGTTAGCGTCATTTTCGTCAGTGCGAATAACCGTCTCGGCTTCATCAGATTCCGGTAAGGAGGTCTCTGGACGTTCTGCAGGAGCTTCAGTCTACATTTGGGGGTCACTTGCTCTCTGGATCATATGACCTTGATGTCGTCTCCATTTCCGGCCATCGTCTAGTTCAACTTCAAATGAAATGGGCCCGTTTGACTGTTGCACTATACCAGGCATCCACTTTGGACCTTGATAGAACTTTCTAGCATACACCTCGTCTCCTTCCTTCACGATGCGCTTCTTCACATGCAAGTCATGCTTCTCTTTCTGAACACACTGGCGAACACGCACTTTTCTACCCATTTCAGGATATATTAAGTCCAATTTTGACCTCGGTTTCCTTCCCCACAAGAGTTCGGCAGGCGAAACTCCCGTTGATGTTTGAGGGGTGATACGGTATTTACTCAGAAATCTTGATACTCTGGTTTCCACACTTCCCTCCTTGATTTTCATCATGCCTTCTTTAAAGGTCCATTCGAGGCAGGATGGTATGGAGCTCTTCGGATATGCCGGATTCCATTCATCTTCAGGAAGTCTTCAAACTCGCTGCTGACAAAATTGCTGCCGTTGTCGGTGACAACCATTTCCGGGAGTTCGTAAGTTGCAAAGGCGATCCTCAACTTTTCTAACGTTGCGCTAGAGGTTGAGCTAGTCACGGGGAGTGCCTCAATCCACTTTGAATGTGTGTCAACCAGAATGAGAAACATTTTTCCGAGAAATGGACCAGCGTCGTCGAGATGTAAGCGGACCCAAGGGTTATGAACAGACTTAACTGATTAGAGTGTAATGCCAAGGGTTATGAGGCCACTACCAAGGGTGTAATCTTGCTCCTAGTGGTAAGTTCCTGTTCACTTGACACACATCATATTGACATCCTGGAGTCGGGCGCAGACGATGAGGATCATTTAAACAACTTAGAAGAAGTGTGTGTTATGCAGCCTCAAGTGACGTATCTAGCTTGACTCAGATCCAATTTCGTAAATTTCTCTCCACCTCCGAGGGACGCCAACAGATCCTCCACTTTAGGTATAGGATAATTATCCAACTTGGAAACTCGATTGATTGTAGTCTTATATTATAATCACCACATACTCGAGTCGATTCATCAGGTTTCATGATTTGCACAATGCGCGCTGTCCATTCTGAAAACTGAACAGGTTGAATTGTCCCTGCCTTCTGTAATCTCTCAAGTTCAGCTTCAATCTTCCTTTTCATCGCATAGGCATTGGCCTAGCCTTGCAGAATTTTGGCGGGGTATCTTTGTCAACTAGAATCTTAGCCTTTGGGCCTGTAAAAGCTCCTAAGCCATCTTTGAACACTTCTGAATACTGGCTGATCAACTTCTTAAGTTTGACTTCCACCACTTTGTCCTGATTTTTCTTTCTGTCGGCATGAATCTTAAACAATTTCTTCCAGTCCAGCTCACTTTGTTCAACCAATCTCTTCCAATTAAATTCGGCCCAGATCTCTCCACAATATGAGCTGACAAATCCTCTTTTTGCTGTTCATAATTCACCATAATGTTCACTGTTCCTAATACCTTAACTGATTCACCTGTATAGGTTCTCAATTTCACTGTAGCGGATTTGACTTCCAATTTCCCTTGTCCCATTTCTTTAAAGGTGTCTTCGCTAATAATTGTAGCCGCTGCTCCAGTATCAATTTCCACGCATGTTTTCACTCCATTTAATTCAATTTCAACTCGATATGGCTCTTGATCCTGCAAGGTCATGGTAAACATGCTGTATTCTTCCATGTCCTTCTCTTCGGTCTCGGCGGTTTCCATGTGATGCATGAGTGTTTCCTGGCTTCTTGCTGTTTTGTTTTTTCCTTTTCCCTTACCCACGGCATTTGCTGGCTTTGTGCCCTTTTTTGTGACCTGCACTTTTCAGCTTCGAGAAACTTGCCTCCTTGGCTGATTTTTTTCCGGTTCCTTGCTGATACGATTGACTGGAGGTTCTTTCGGTTTCTCAGTGAAATTCCCTTGTTGAATGTCGCTGGTGTTCTTACCAGCAGTTTCCATCACAGTGGCTAATTCCAGGCAACGCCTTCTTGAAATCTAAGCGACTTTCTGCCAGCAATCGACGTTGAATTCTTTCATCATTTACTCCACATACCAGTCGATCTCTTGGACATCATATCCTCCACCTGATCCCTAAAATCACAGTGCTCCGACAGGCATCGTAATTCTGCCACATACTGCTGGATCGATTCTCCTTGTTTATGAAAGCCAAAGTGAAACTTGAAACGGTAAACTGTAATCGAGGGTCTCGGGTTTAAGTGATTTTTCACAATGTTTACCAGCTCAGCAAAGGTTTTATCACTCGGTTTCCCTGGTGACACTAGATTCCTGATTAACTTGTAGGTCTTCGCTCCACAAGGGCTGGGCAAGACGGCTCGCTTCTTCCCATTGTCCTAGTAATTTCACTTGCCAAAAAATACTGGTCAAGTCTTTCCGTGTAATCGATCCAATTGTCATTTTCCTGGAATTCCTCTACTTTACCGATCAAAGCCATAATATCCTCGTCGCCAAATGTAATATTCTAAGTCCATACGCAATGATTCTTTTTATATAACTGAAAACACGTGATCGATTTCTCAAGGATCCAACTTGCAGTAAAATTACACAAGGAGTGATTACTAATGATACCACACACGCCCATAAGGCGTGTTCATAATCAGTGTTCTGAAGCTGTGTCTGAGTGATGGTAACAATAGAGTTCTAGAGTTTGTGCCTTGCATATTCTTCAAAAAGGTTTTGTTGCATAAAGAGCCCAGTTTTAGTTTAAAAAGGACAATTTAAAGATAGCTTTTTGTGTTGTGTAACTTTGAATGCAAGATGGGCACATAAATATTTATACCTGAAACAATGATATAAATTCTTTCATTCAAAACTGGAAAGGGAATCTTGCATTCTTTCCAAATTACCACGTTTAAAGATAAAAAGCGTCTTTTTTTGGCATTTGCTTTTCAAGTAAATTGTTCATATTTATTTTAAAATTACATGTAATGCATAATTGGAATATCCCCTGAAATGCTGAAATAAATTAAGTTTCAAAACAACTGCAATTTTACATAAAATGAGATATATTGTGGAAAATATCGACAAGAAAGTTCTCGGGAAGGAATATGTCACTCCCCTGCAAAGTTGGCAGTATGCACATTCCACATGCCTGGTTTGAGGAAAACTTGCTTAGCTAAACACTTTCTAGCGGTGGAAGAAGAGCTGAAAAACGACTGTGCAAGTCACTGATCCGCAACAAGAAACGCAGGCTCAAGGGCGCCCTTATTCAAAAAAAAAAGGAAACCATTTGTTCCCTGGTAAATGGCAGCCATTGATTTTTGTGTTGGCTTTTCGTCACAAGTTTCTCCTACGTTTTTGCAAGTTGTTGGCTTGCTGGGAGGACCAGAAATTCCCAGAAAACCTGCTTTGGCGATGTTCGGCCGGTGGAATTGGTGAGAGCTTCGAACTTATGGGTGGAGACTAGTTCGCCGAGTGGTTGCGATACAGGACAATGCCTGTTTGTCTGTGTTGCTGAAGACATTCAATAAACTTATGACATTCCAGATACTCTGTATAATATTCTGAACAGCAAAGGAAGACAACCTGTGAATTTTAGACCGGCTGGTGAGTGGTGAAACGCTTACAAAAGAGATTTTTGCGAGCAAGTTGAATGTTCCAATGGAGTATGCAAAGATGCATGAAGGCAAATTGAGCTCCAAGGTTCCCCAAATTTTCATACAAATTTATAATTACATGTATCATAACTTAAAATGCATCTTTTGCTCTTTACAAAGCATCTTCTGTTAAACCTATAGAAGAGTGCCCCAACAAAAACTGAGAAATCAGCGAACAAATATGACAACTTAATGACATTAAACAACTCAGGTCAGGTCAGGTCAGGTCAGGTTGCAGGTCAGGGCAATAGGAAGAATATTTTTCTGCCAATGAAATTGACTATTTTCACCATCCCATAATGAGGGGGGGAGGGTGGTATTTACATAAAAACAATACAAGTTATTTACTCTTGGGACTGTATCATGCTTCAGTGAACTGAACATCCATTGTTTTAATGCACATACTCCTCGCCACTCCCCAAATGACCTGTATTATAGACCTTATTCATAAATGGCGGTCAATTTATTATTCTTTTGTCCAAGTGCAAATTAGCCTACCAAGCCTCGATACCATACATTGAATTGAAAAGAATTCTTGCTCTAAAATGAGGCTTGGTAGGCTAATTTGCACTCGGACAAAATAATTATAAATGTGACCACCATTTATGAATAAGGTCTATGGGAAGGGTGAAAAAAGCTAAGGATAAAGGCTAAAACTAAAGGCTAAGGCTAAGAAAAAAGAAAGGATAATGAGAAATATAAATTAAACTAGTAGTAATCAAAGATTAGGAGTGCGTTCTCCGCCTGTGATAATAGTTGTCTGTTGCTGAAATCATTACTGTGAACGGCGGAGGTGTTACAGACATATAACATACTGACAAAGTCCACTATTGTTCTGTGGATTTTGATTTCCTTGCTTTATTTAATGCGATTCGATATGACCTTTGATGACACGTTGCGTGACGGCTCCAGTTTCGGTAAACTAGCAAATTCATGTTATTAAACGTCACATTTTCACTTTTACTGGTAATGTTTCAGCATGAAGGCTGATTTCTAAAAAGAATACTTGTGTTACATCTAGTACTCCGGGTATTCTGAGCTGGAAGCACAAATATCAGCTAACATCTGTAACCTTTGCTCTCGCGTTTCCGGCCCGTTTATCCGTGGTTTATGTTAACAAACTCCCGGAAAAACTCCGTGCGACTGGCAATAATTATTATTTCCGCTGATGAATAAAATAAGTCAGCATTTACATTGCTCTTCCTTAGTTCTGGCTTACTCTTATAGGTCTTGGCTTCAGAGTACTCTTCCATCGATTCAATTTCGACCTTCGCTGAGTACAGACTAAACAATTTGTGGCCACTGGAACTATATATTAAAGTCTACAAATGTAATCAACATATAGCCAATGAAATATGGCTGTTCCCACGCGTACGGTTAACATACCAAAGCCAAGGCGATTCGTTGCAGCTGGAGTATCTCGCAAAAACCGACTCGAAATCCTAACTCGAAAATCCAACTCGAAATCCTAACTCGGGAGTTAATTTGTCTCATAATAAAGCTGAACTACTGTAATAAGACGCACGTATTTAATTTCTTAAACAATTTGCGTGACGCTACGGACACAGACTCGCCGGCGCGTGCTTTATAAAATAAAAACTATTCCTTCCAGAAAAATCATATAAATATTATCGGCGCATCTTACAAACTTCGAATGAAGATCTTGTTTTTTTTAACGGAGAGCACTTTACCGTTTGAATCAGCGAATTAAGCACGGTAGAACCGAAGATATGTTTTTTTTTTTCGTGTATGCCGTGACATTGCACAATGCTCTCTCGCCGGCAAGGGCCTTAGAAAAGCAAACTTTTCCCTCGCCATTTCACATCGCTGTAATCAAAATTCAAGGTGTAAAAATAAGAAATATTTTAGCTTGTATTTTAAAAATAATTTGTGTTAGCAATATTCATCATATTATAGGCTTGTTAGGTCCCTGGGTGTTTTTCGAAAATCGCTAAAGTACATCTACCATGAAAACTCAAAACACGTCGTCTTTCTCTGGTTAAACAGAAAAATCCAGCGTATCGAGGCGTATTAATTAATCCTTTATACCACAAAGGTAATAAGCCGTTGGAGCAAGAAAATTCGGTCTTATTCTCAGATCAAGTGGGCGGTTGAAAAAGGCAAACAAAAAATCAGGTATGATCCTAAAATAGATTGGCGACGCGCTCATTCACAGGCGGTGAGCGGTGAAAGGAAATGAAATGGAACGTCATCGCGGAATGTCATTACTTTTACTTGTAATTTATAAATGCAACCGACGAAGGGTTTAAATAAAGCTTGAACCTTCCAACACGTCCGACAAACAGCGAAGCACGAGGCAGAATGATAAAGCTTGAACCTTCCAACACATCCAACAAACAACGAAGTACGAGGCAAAATGTTTTGCGCAACGAAATTGTGACGTCATTCAAAATGGCGCCGAAAAGTTGAACCATGGAACGAAAAAACACGGGTCAGCTTTCGCTTGTGTGCACAGGGCACCTACACGATAACAGGCAACCCAGAAGATTAGGAAGCGTTCTGTCGAACGCAATAAATAAAATGAATTATGGCAGTACCCATAAGTCCTGTCATCACGTGATTTATCTTGCTCTGCTGGAACGGATTTAATCGCGTAGAGCCACATTCTGAAGCTTAAAGTAAACAATGCCACGCATTCTTAGAAATCCTTTCTCATATATGCCATTAGTTGCGAATTATGCGGCCGAGGTACTTTGAGGTATTACTTATTATTGCTAATGTGTGATAGCTGCGAAATTGGCAGTCATGGAAAAACAGTACAAATTGACAAAAGCAAATTCGTAAAATGCAATTACTAAATTGTGGTCACCGAGTTGAGGGACAGTGGGTATTCGGAGGCATTGACGAAGCCTCTCAAAAATGCTTTATACTCACTATTGGATACCACAGTGAGACCACTGTCCTTCCAATAATTATTATTAAAGAATGGATTGCTCTAGGAAATCTTATTATTTCAGACTGCTGGAAATCATATGTTAAATAGAAAAGCATGGATACACTCACGAAACCGTTAATCATTCAAAAGAATTTGTAAATTATACAGTGTAAGAATGGTAAACAAACGAACAAAATCAAAGGACAGTGGATCCAAAGACAGGGTGGCCCGAATTTGGTCGGCGCAAATTCATGTATTCAGGACATACTGCGGAATTTATAAGGTGTTCTTTACATAATGATGAGGATTTGTTGGTAGTTTTTCTGCGAGACATTAAGATGTTGTGAAAGCTGTGCTTACTGACATATAATAGTGCCTGTAATCAGGCAAATGTAAGAAAAAAATTGCAGGACGAAGGAAAACGTTTGGCCCTTTGGAGTTTCCTGAATTGAAAACAATTGGCTTACTCAAGGAGAATGCACTTGCAGTTATAACTCAAAAGTACCTTGGCCGCATAATTCGAAGCTAACGGAATACCAGAAAGGATCTCTAATAATGCCCGGCATTGTTTACTTTAAGCTTCAGAATGTGGCTCTACGTGATTAA
>NC_090884.1:66244569-66262069 GCF_036669925.1 Montipora capricornis
AGATGAATCATCAGTAGATAAGGTGTTCAATGAACAAGTACCCTCATGAGAGCTTGGTGCAAAGTCCCAAACTACTGGAAATCACAGTCCATCAGCAATAACAATGTATAAACAACCAAGAGGAATATCTGATGACCAATTACGTCAATCAGTTAGATCATTAAAAAATTAAGAATGCAATGCAAAGCTTTCAACAGGGTGCTTTCATGGACTAGAAATAAATGAAAACCACAACAGCTTGAAGTCACAAAATGTTGAACCAGTTTATTTGTTTATAACTGGAGGTGGTAGTGCTGGGAAAAGCCATTTGACTAAAACAATTTACCACACTGTAGTAAAAATCTATAGACATGCTCCAATGAATCCTGAGAATCCAACAGTGTTACTAGCAGCATCTACTGGAGTAGCAGTAATAAACATTGATGGTACACACAGCATTAGCAATACCTAAAAATACAGGTGATGATGTGGGGGAAAATCCAGGTCCTACAATAATATTATTTGATATCATTGATCCAGCAACCACTGCTGCTTTGTGTCCTTACCTTTGTGTCCGCTGACTCTAGTCAAGGAAATGAAGCAATCTTTGGTGTGAATGCTGGTAAGCAATGTGTAGCAATGTCACTTACTGCTATTATATAACATCAAATTGTGGACTAATTCTACTTTGAACAATATTTTGGTTATTGGAAATAATCTACATGTATACAGTGCTAAAAGATGTTTTGTGCAAACAAATGACGATTTACTGTGTGTATTCATTACAATGTAGTGTGTCATTTCCTGGAAGTTTCAGGGTTGTATATAAGAGCCGGCAGCCGGCGAAGTTCGCCGGCTACTTTCATTGTTTGAAGAGTCAAGATATGTAGAGGAGATGATGTTTATGAGGTCTAAACTACTTGGGCTCAATACAAATAAAAATTTGCAGTGCCTATCTTTTCTGAAAACACATAAAAGACTTCTGACTCAAGGGCAGTTTAAAAACGTTATGCTTGAGACTTTCGTTTTGAAAAAATCTTGCTGCGGTGGCGGGAAAGTAGGAACAATATGATTTGTTGTCCGCCATATTGGATTTCGATATCTTTAAACAGCCACCGATTGTACCTTACCGGAAGGAAAAATCACTCAAGGACGTTTTAGTCCGCGCAAAACTTCATTTAATCACGCCGCAATCATAAAAAAACTTGTAAACAAAGAAACACTTTCAAAAGGTTTGTTCTCAATCCAGAAGGAAATTTACATATGATGTTCTGCTAGCAACACGCTCAGCCTGCGTTCACGCATCTCTTACCACAACTCAACTGAGGAACAAAACTAGCCCCTGATCATTCACAAAACCGCTCCTTCGTTTTCACTTCGAACCTTTCAGTTGATCATTTATAGCGAACGTAGAAGCTGAGGACTCGTAGACTTTATTTAAACACTTGAACGTAACGCTCCTCGGAGTTAAATCCTACTTGCCCGCGTAAGTGCTCGTCCTCTCGAGGGCATCTCAACGCTTCAACATGACAACGGATCTTTATCCAACGTCACTCTTGATCAACTCTCACTGCTTTACGGAACTCCTAAACTCCTTCGTTTTCACTTCGAACCTTTCAGTTAATCACTTATAGCGAACGTAGAAGCTGAGGACTCGTGGACTTTATTTAAACACTTGAAGGTAACGCTCCTCGGAGTTAAATCCTACTTGCCCGCGTAAGTGCTCGCCCTCTCGAGGGCATCTCTACGCTTCAACATGACAACGGATCTTTATCCAACGTCACTCTTGATCAACTCTCACTACTTTACGGAACTCCTAAACTCTTCGGAAAAAAAAAACTACATCACTCTTAAACCGCTCGAGTGATTTTCAATTTTCGAAATTACTACAACCAAGTTCCGCAAGCATATTTTCCCGCTAATTACACAATGGAACGAATGTGTGTCATCTTCACACCTAAACAGGATCGAAACATCCTTTACGCCATTGGCCAATTAGTATCCTCCAATCAGCTTCTTTATTTAACAACCAATCAGAAGCCTTTGCTGGTCTAGTCCTTCAAAGTATGTGCCATGTTTACAAGTTGTCAAGTGGCAATATTTGCCAGGCTCGTTAGCTCCAGCAAACCACCAAAAAGATACAAAAAATATCACTCAACTTTTTGTTTGTAGGGTTGTATTATTGAAATGTCACTTCGTCTTTCTTTGAGTAACATGGTTTTCATAGTATAATTGCAGCTTGATTTATCCCTCTAATGTCTGAGTTTCATGGCCCAAAATGCCAGGAAATGCATTTTCTGGCATTCAGTTTTCAAAAATTTTCCGGGGGACCATGCCCCCCGGACCCCCCTAGAAGTGATGGGCTTCTGGACCCACAACCGCCTACTTTGCAAAAAACTCCGGCTACTTAAAACCTTAAAGAAAACCCTGAGTTTGTTCATGACATCAAACATTGGTCCATAGACATGTATGTCTCTTAGAAATTCACTTCTAGAAGTATTTTCAAACTCTTAACAGAATTACAATAATTGTTGTTTGTTAACTACTGTCATTAATACACTATATGGTAATGAATACACTTTAACAAATATTGAAACCATGTCTGGAACACCAGTTAACAGCAAATAGTCATTTGTTCGCTCAGAACATCTTACAGAACTGTATAGATTATTTCCAATAACCAAAATATTGTTCAAAGTAGAGTTATCAATTGAAAGTAGAATTGTTCAAAGTAGAATTATCTTGTATTGGATGGTAAATAATAGCAGTAAGTGACATTGCTACACATTGCTTACCGGCATTCACACCAACGATTGCTTCATTTCCTTGACTAGAGTCAGCGGACACAAAGGTTGTTGGATCAATGATATCAAATATTGTAGAACCTGGATTTTCCTCAAAATCATTTGCTTGCCTTATAAGCAATGGGATGTAAACATTGTACATGTAGCATCATTTGTGTAAACCAACACATCACCTCATTACATGACTTGTAATGTCCAACAACTTGTTTTAATGTTGGCAAGTAAAACACATTTAAGCGAAACATCATAAGCATCGTATTCCAAAATCGCCCTCGCACACATGAAAATGCATACTTGGCTTTCACAAAATTGTTGTGACAGCCGATCCTTGACCGGTACTGTTAGATTGTTGTTCCCATGCTGGCGGCTAGTAGCGCAGCAGACAACAGTAAGAGTAAGATATATAGTATTCTTTGAGAGTGCAAAACTCTTATTCAATGCAATTATTTTTTAGAGTACAATAACTCTTTCAGTTTGGGGTGTAACCCACACCGACATTTCAAGCCGATAAATACTGGTTTGTGGTAGCTTGTGAGATCGATACTTGTGAGGTATGTGGTGCAACGCACACCGGATTTCAAGCCAATGAATGTGGGCTTGCAAAAGTGTCTTAGCTTCAGTGCAATCCGCACTAAACACAAGCCGAGTCTAGATTTGTTGGCTTGGGTGAGTAAACAACTTCCGTATCGATATTGCCGAGGAAACTCCACTCAGCGACGTCACCTGGATGAAATAACAAAGAACCAACAAGCCAGGAAAGTGTAGTTAATTTTCAAAATGAAAGAAAGAAATAAAACCAATCTGAAACAGCACAACAGATCAATTTTGAAACAGAAATAACTTACCTTGAACAATTACAACTAATTTGCCACGGAAATCTCTTCAAAATTTTCCCAAAACAGGGAAAACGACTGCAGATTTATATACAAGCGACGAACACTAGAAGCAATGGCCGACACTTGAAAACAATGACTCGCAATTACTAGTACCCAGTCTACAAGCCAGACTGTCACGTGTGTTCTCGTCCTCAAAGTGACAAACTGACTGACAAGATCTGCCTCTGACTTAGGGGTCTGTATGCATACAATGCATAGGACCCCAAAAA
This sequence comes from Montipora capricornis, assembly GCF_036669925.1. Classification (NCBI taxonomy): domain Eukaryota; kingdom Metazoa; phylum Cnidaria; class Anthozoa; order Scleractinia; family Acroporidae; genus Montipora; species Montipora capricornis. The sequence continues at coordinate 66,248,458 of NC_090884.1, forward strand.
TCCTCTCAGGATTTTTGTTGACCCTGAGGATCCTTAGTCCCGTGTTTACGGCGTGATGGAAGTGATGTCACCATCCCTTCTCTGTCTAAAATGGACAGTGTGCTCCAACAAGAACATTGCAAGAGGCAGAGTGCAAGATTACAGAGTGAAAATGCTTTTTTTCTGAACTGGAAAGTGCTGGTGCTCTGAAGATGGCTGTTCAAATATATCACTCACCAGGCCATAGGGGATGGTCTCTGTTGCTTCTGTGAAATCAGTTTACCTCATTGACTGGGGCGTATGGAGAGTGAAGTCACTCTTATCCAGTCTGTCATTCAAAGACACTTGTCTCCTCAGCTGTATAACTCTGGATGTTGAACAATTTCATTCAACTTCTCATGTAAAACATGCACTTCTTTCTAAAAAAGAATATTGTTGAGACTTTGGAAACACTAATCTATCATGTCAAGGAGACAACAAATCGATTCTCTTCCTCCATGTTTTATTACTTCACCAGCGAAAAGAACTCATGGTATCCAGAACCAGAACATGAAATCCCTCTCTCTGCACTGCCATCCATTTCCTCTCTTCCAGACTTACCGGTAAAACTTTCACAAAAGGAAATTGGCCAAATGCGGGATGATGCTTTGACGTATGGTGCTGCAGTGAGACAGAGAACCAACCGCCAAGATTCCACTATGGCGTGGCATAGAGATCGAACTGCGGAGGAAATTGCTAATACCATTAACAAGGCATTCCTCGAGCCGCTAGAAGAATACAGAGCCAGTCCGCTGACCCCTTTGCTGCTGGAGGATTGCCCGAAATTCCTGGAGGTAACTGAAGAGAGAACCTACAATCCCGCAAAGCAAACTGGCTACTGAGAGAGTTTGCAAGCTTGGTCGCCTTCCCAGTAAAAACCATCCTGAACGCCTCTTTCAGTGAACAGTGTCTGGCCAGCTCCTGGAAATATGCTGATGTCACCCCTCTTTCGAAGAAAACGCCTGTACAGAATCTGAAGAAGGACCTGAGACCCGTCTCTCTAACACCATGTCTGTCCAAGGTTGCCGAGGACTTTGTTGTAACTGATCATCTAAAGCCAGCTGTGATTAAGGCACTGGATTCTAACCAGTACGGAGCTGTCCCAAAGTTCTCCACCACTATCGCCACCACTATCGCCTTGCTTAGCATGATCCATGAGTGGATCACAGGAACTGATGGCAACGGATCTTATTATCTACTGTAAGAGCTATCCTTTTCGATTATAGAAAGGCTTTCGATCTGATAGATTATACCATTCTAATCTATAAGTTAGGTAAACTAGGTCTTCCTATTAGTGTAATCAATTGGATTATTGATTTTCTAAGTAACCGGTTCCAGAGAATCAAACTGGCCAAGGGATGCCTCTCTGAATGGGGCTCAGTCCCTCAGCAGTTCCTCAGGGGACGAAACTAGGGCCCTGGTTGTTTGTAGGTAATTAATGGTGCATGTGTCTGGAAATATGTAGATGACACTACTGCATCTGAAGTTGTCGTAAAGGGCGCGGTTAGTAGTGCCCAAATTATTGCTGATAAGGTAGCCGAATGGTCCCTGGCTAACAGAGTCCAACTCAATAATGAGAAATGCAAAGAACTCCGAATCTCTTTTGCTAGAAATAAGGCAACATTTGAGCCAATTAGGGTACATGGCAAAAGAGCTAGAGCTCGTTGATAGTGCAAAGTTACTAGGAATAACAATCACAAGTGATCTATCATGGAACACCCATGTAAATGATGTTATCAAAAAAGCAGCCAAAAGGCTATACTTTTTAGTTCAGCTAAAAAGGGCCAAGGTTCCCTGCAATGAGTTAGGGTTATTTTACATCACTTGTGTAAGATCAGTTTTAGATTATGCGATCCCTGTGTATTATTACTCACTCCCAAAGTATTTAGTTAATGAGCTAGAGCGAGTCCAGAAGAGGGCTTTAAAAATCATGTGCCCTAGCCTCAGTTACACGAAGCTCTTACTCACATGGAGATAGATCAACAGATACAGAAACAGCCAAATGGTGAATACAACAACAACAACATTTATTTTTTCTTAATTTAAACTATTTACACAAACGCACAGCCCCGCAGGTACAGTGAACATGTAGCTAGAGCTACATTATCTAGGCGGGCCTGTTTTTTTCTTTTACTTGACTTTATAAAAATTTATATTATATTTATATTATATTTATTAAAAACTGGATCATTGGACAATGCAATTTAAGACTTTTTATTGGCTTAGCCATTATGGTATATGAGCCAATATACCATAATATACAACTATGGTAAGCATACGCGTGAGCTTAAAATTAAAAGGAGCTAAAAAATTTTCCCTCAAGAAACAATGGCAGCTGGCAAAAATCGCTTCGCACCAGAGTTGAATGAAAAGGAAGTCATTGAACTACTAGAAAATGCAACACTAGGGAGCACAAAGAAAGCCACGAAGTATGGCATGAAAATATTTCAAGGTAAAAACTTGAATACTTTATTTTGACAATTTAAGCATCTGCATCTGTGTTAGTCAAAGCAAAACAATTCAAATCGAGACAATTTACAAATTAATTAAGTTAATTAGTTACATTTCACTAACGTTTTCAGACTGGCGTTTGACTCCCGGGAACAAATTCAGTGTTACACCAATCGAGGAAATGAATAAAGAGGAACTTAATGCCTGCCTAAAAGGCTTTTATACAATGTACATCTGCAAGAAAACAAGATGGCCAATTTTACAAGTCATCTTCCTTGAAGGCAATTCGTGCAGCCATTGACAGGTATCTTCGCATGCCTCCACACTCCAAACAGTTTTTGGACGCATTTGTCAAGGAACTAAGAAAGTCAGGCAAAATTACTCGTGTTGTCTATAAAAAAGCCATCTCGAAACAGCAAGTTGAGAAGCTCTTCCAAAGCGGTGAACTTGGTCTGGCGGACACCAAAGATCCAGCACAGCTTCAAAGAACAGCATGTTTCTACCTTGGCATATACTTCGGAAGACGTGGTAGAGAAAATCAGGGAGACATGAAATTTGCCATGCTTGCCCTCAGAGCTACTCCACAAGGAGAAGAGTATTTTGAGCTCAACAAAGAGTTTCCCGGCTCGTTGCCAGCAACGAAAAACCACCAAGGTGGCCTTTCTGACACCGAAGATGAGTCGGACGCGAAAATATTTGCTGTGCCATAATCTGCCAAAATGCCTGGTGAAAACCATAAAAAATTACTTGTCCCATTTGAATCCTAAGTTACATGTAGATTGCCTTTTCCAGCGTCCACGAGAAGCAAGAAGCTTTAAACCTGGTGAGGATAAAGTGTGGTACTGCAATTCGTCGCTCAGAGTGAACAATCTTGAATCGATGTTGAAATTAATGAGCTCTCGAGCAGGAATCCAGCCCCACCTCACGAATCATTGCCTCAGAGCAACTTCAGTGACAATCCTCTCTGACAACAATTGCGAGACAAGGCACATTAAATCAGTCACCGGCCACAAATTCGACAATTCAATCGAAAGCTACAATGATCGACCTTTCCTCGACCAGCAAAAGAAGATGTCTGAAGCGCTCAGTTCCTTCCTTCATGGCCATGAAGCCAATTCAACTGACAAAGAGAACACAGCAGAACTGCAGCTGACTACAAGCCCATCCACCACAGCAATTCAAGCATCTCCAGCATTCGTTCTTGTCTAGCATAATCAAGTGGCGGTTTCCAACAACGTGGGAAACTTCGCACATGGCGACCAAGGGCTGCATCCCTCATCCTCAGTTTAACTTTTACAACTGCACCAATGTGCAAATTCACAATAATTTTAGCGGAAGCAGTTAAAGCGGGTTAAATTGTGTCTTGTAAACATCAAAAGAAATTTTTTTCACTCATTCAAACAGTGTAAGTTTGACAAACTTAACGTGGTATGATAGTCGCGTTTTATAATTCATTTAGAACAACGCGCACAGGATTTGACAGTTAACTTTTTGATAGACATGTGACATGTCATGAAATGAGTTAAACCGGAAATTATCTATACATTGTACAAAACATCCAATTTCTTCTTAGAAAATAAAGTCGAGAAGATTTGTCTACTATCTTGGGGGCGTTTTTAATAAAACAATTATTCCACTCGCACTTAACTTGTTGGATATGAGATGATTATAGCCAACTCGGCGCTATTCGCCTCGTTGGCTATCTATCATCTGATATCCAACACGCTTGTAGAATAATTGTTAAATACACACACATACAAAGGAGAGAGGAGTTTACAATAAATAAAGAATGACAGTAAATAAAATTTTGGAATTACATAATTATGTAAAAGCTGTTGTCCTTTGTATTTTATCTTAGAAATAATCACATGTACATGTATATCTATGGACGTGTCATCTTCATCAAAAATACGCAAAAGAACACTTTAAATTTTCCTTTTGAATAAATTTCTTGGTAGGTCTCTTAAAGATGATGGCATATCTCATTCCAAGGTTTTGCGCCTTTTCTTAGAAAAAGCATTTTTTTTTTTGTATTAACTTTTGACGTCCAAACTGGCTGAAACTGGCCAGACTTAGTGTATTTTACTCTGTCTAACGCCAGAGTATTTTACTCGTCAATGGGGAATCCCTGGGAGTCAATGGGTTAAGCTAACAGCATCAAAAAACTAGTATGTCCCCGTTTAAGCTAACAGCATCGAAAAACTATGTCCCTGTTTAACCCTTTCAGCCCTGAGAGTGCCAAATGGCACTTATAGATTTTACTCTGTCTAACGCCAGACGATTTTACTCGTCAGTGGGGAACCCCTCAGGGCTGAAAGGGTTAAGCTAACAGCATCGAAAAACTATGTCCCCGTTTAAGAGTCTTGATAGTTTTTTGGGAAAATTGTCTGAGGTAGCAGAGAGAGTGTTATAAGAATGGATAGTGGTCGTGTTTGTAAATGAATTACTCATGTTAGGCGGTGCTGAAGCATTTGTAACTTCGTGCATTTTATAAGGCTTATAATGTAACAAATTAGTAAAAAAAAATATTAGCGTTTAATAAACAGCTGAATAGTGTGCTCATTTTTGTAAAGTACATGAAATGTAGTGCACATTAATTATAATTGCAATACCAATAATTACTCTTTGTCAAGATAACATTTGCATGCCTGACCCCAAACAGATAATCCGTAAGTTATATAGGGAACAATAATTAATGACTGATAAATATTTAGGAGTGTATGAAAAGGAACATAGTGTCTTAATTTGGTAGTCACACTCGCTAATTTACTGAGTTTTAAAGTAATGTATTCAGTACGGTTTTTCCAAGAAAGATTGCAATCAATAAATAATCCAAGATATTTTACATAATCTTTGCAATCCAGAGGACTTTCTTATTGTCTCAGAATTGAATATGCTTATTATGGGTTGGAGTTTTAATGAATGAGTTGGCAGTAATCGGATCCCTGTTTATACGCAAAGGGTTGTGGGATCACCAGGGGGCAAACATTGCAAATCGCTGTAAGAAAATGTATGGCAGAAACTTCTTTTGACGTCCAAAAAACTATTTTGGAGGAAGATCAATGCTTTTTTCGACACAGTGTTATGTGAAATTGATTTTGGCAAGTGTAAGTTTTTGTTTGAATAACCATGAGCTATGAGATAAAATTTACTCGATCAGAGTAACCTTGCTCGCATAAGGTTTGATGTGAAATTGACATCTCGTCATGGCCTCGAAATATTACAAAATTAGGAATAAATCTGGTGGAAATAACACAATACATGTAAAGCCTTTTCAGTTGTATTTATGTGTGCATAGGCTGGTTTCTGATTAGTTATGTCTTGCATAAAGGAATTATGGCATCTGGAAATTTAACTCCTCAAAGGAGAGAAGTTGTTGTCAGAGGAGATGGAAATTGTTTTTACCAAGCTATTGCTCTATGGAGGGATGGAATGAGTGATGAGAAACATGACGAAATCCACAGGTTAAGTTCCAGTTTGATTGAGAAATCAATCCGCTACTATTTTCTGCAAATTCTGCGAGAGGCCAGTCACTTTAATATATTACGATGATTCTTCTCAAGCAAATCATTTCAATCTCTTTCTGCCTCAAGGTAGCTGTTTTAATGCTCCTCATCCAGAGATTATAGTGGCATTCTCTGCTTCAAGAGATTTAGGCAACGTTGAGAATTCATATGTCTCAGCTGTTAAACAAACCTTTTCTTCTGTCAAACTGCCATCTACAAGTATTGAAGTCACTGGATCCTAGCAAACTTGTACCTGATCATCTCACTGCTTATCCTTCTACCCAGAACTATCACTCAATGGAACAGTTTACCTCAGTCTATTTTTGATACTGATGACCCCAACTCATTCAAACATTCCGTCTCACTAATCACTCAAAGTCCAGCAAGCCCCTTTCCCCCCCCCCCCCCCCCACCTTTTTTTGTCTGCAGCTTGAATGAATGACTGGCTGCAGTGTCCATTTTTTTCTGGACAAAATTGTGATAAAAAGATTATTAGACTCAAGATGAATGGAAACTACTTATCGGTAAGTAAATTACCAGCTAAACCAAAAATATTGCTCAAAGTCATGTAACTAAAGTACAAAATAATGATGTAAAAGATTGCTGAAGAACAATTTCTGAAAGTATCCAACAATTCTTGATTTAGTTGTCATTCTATTCATGCAACCTTCACAAACACCAGTAAGAGACAAACTAGAGGAAAGACAAAACAAAAATATATATCCAAAGGCATATACACCACATTTACACCTGATGAAAGTTTTAAAGTATCACAGATCCAGATTTGAACAAAAATAACGTCGGATCTATGGATCAAGTCAAAAAACAGCACAGATCGGCAGATTTGCACACCCTATGGTGTACTGTAACAGTGTATTCACCCCCTTCATAACATTAATTGCTGTTATGTGATACAATGTGGTAGTGATAACCCTTCTAAAAAGATTGCAAGGTCTCTTAAAAGTGGTGGAACTGGTTCCAGCCACCTTAAGCAATGTAATGGTATATAGAAAGAAAAAACTCTGTCCTGATTGATTGAGAGAAATGCAGTTTTTAGGTAACTCAGTACAGGAAATACACATAGGCAATAGCCCATTTCCGAGCTGCTGTTTGCCTCTGTTTCAAAGTGAGTCCTGTTGCACAACCATTCAAATGGAAAGAATTGGTGTACTTTCATCCCAATCAGACTCATTGTCATGTGAATGATTTAGCACCAAGACTTGTTATGAACCAGAGACAAACTCGGAAATGGCCTATTCAGTGCAAAAAGAGGTACATGTAACAAGCCAAGCAGTCTGAGCGATCAGTGATCAATGAGAGGCACGGACACGTGATATGCATGTGTTCCTTTTACTAGTGCTTGTATATTCCAATTTTAATTGGAGATCATGTAATTACTTATACTAATGGGATTAATATAAGGCATCTTTTATGACATCTATTACCTTAATTTATGTACATGTATACCACCCTCTGGGAAAGTAAGACACTGGGCATTACATTTGCAGCCGAACAAACCCTGTAGTGCACTGGGGAGTTTCTATAATACCAACCTTTGTTTTCTCTGTTTTTTCTATTTTCTTCTTTCCTTAGAAATGGAACTTCTAAGATGACTTGTCTCCAGGACCAGACAGAATTTTCTGCGAATGAGGTGAGTAATACATGTTTCGAAATGCGCATGCTGTACTGCTTATTTTAACACCATTTTCTTTTGAGGGAAAATTATTTACTGGATATTTAATGGCTTTCTATGGAATACAGGTGAATATTTCACAAGAAATTTGTTATTTACAAGTATACAACAAGCCTTTAGACGAGTCACATGCAAAGTACTGTAACATAAATTATTATCCTATTAATAATTTACACATGAGAAAAAAATTACTCCATTCTGATTGGCTAAGAAAAATGCAGTTTTTGGGTAACATAGTGCAGAAAAGAGGTAATTCAGTGCAAAAAGAAGTAATAAACTAAGCATTCTGATTGGTCAGTGAGCAAACAAAATCAACGATAGCCAACCAAATGGGATGGCACAATTCTTGCGTGATTGCATGATATGTGTTCTGCTTAACCATGTATGTTATTAAAGTGGTACTATGACCAAAAAAAGTCAACTGTTTATTTTAGCTGGAATTTTCCTATTTAATGGTCCGCCATTACCAACTTTAAAATCTTGAGAGAGCTGGATAACAATTAAAGACAAATAACATCAAAGACACACTAGCAAAGTTGATTACTTTCTCCCGTAACGTTTAAAATGATTGTTTCTTAGGAGTTGCCAGTTTTTTATTTGTTTACTTTGTTACTGGAAATTAACCAATTCACACCTCAAACACCCTAGGACGCCCCCCATTGATGAGGGTCAGTGGGTTAAGAGTGCAATGTGTGTATAAGCAGCTGCATTATATTAACATGCAGCATGGGAATTTCGGGCTTCCAGACTTTTAAACTTGTTTCGCATATATACACATGTAATAAGTTGCTTTTTTTAGATCCAACCCTCTGAGGTCCAATCAGTCAGTGTTGAACGTGAGTAATGGTGGACCATGAAATCCATAACTTCCTCATAAAGTAAACATGGGCCTTTGGATAAAACTTTAAGCTCATAATTTTGCCATTCAGGAGTTATGCAAACACACTTTCAAAATCTGAAGGAAAAAGGGAAGTTTTTTTAAATCATAGTCATCGTCGTCGGCCTCCTTCCGTCTCGTGAGACGAGGGCAGCACCAGGTTGAGTCAATTCAGGTTTCTGCACCTCCTTGTGTGGCTGTGTAGGCCAAAGCAGAAGTGGTAGTCTTTGTTGATCATAGTATCACTTAATAAGTAATCACTTGTGCAATTTGGAATAAATAAGACAGTGCTTGTAAGTTTTGTCAGTGACTGCAAATAATTAACAATTATTGGATGAGGTTGAGCATGATAGCGATGATTATCAAGGCCAAAGTTTGTGTTATCTGCAGAAGCCGAAGGCTGAGGCGGGTTAACACAAACTGAGCCTGGCCATAATTATCGCTATCATGAGAAAACCGAATCCAATTCTTGTTTTATTATGCATATTCCGGAGCTGAGCTCCACCATGACAAAACTGATCAAACTGCTGGTTAGTGTATTAGGTGACGTCAATTCTACAGATATAAAATCTATTGTCTGTAGGTATGAGGTACATGTAAGAGAAACAGAGCAAGCAAGAATTAGCTGCGTGCTTGTACAAATGTAGCCAATTAAATTTGAGCTGGTGACACCAGTGTATAATAATAATAATTATTGCACTTGCCAATTTCATTCGTCTTTAAAAAAAAATTACTGTACATGTAGTCTGCTTGTTTCTGGGCTTGTGATAGGATGTGGAAAAAAATTAAATTAAAGATGGTGCGGAAATTTTTGGCCATATTATGCGTAAAAGTGCAATGATTACAATGTATGAAGAAATTACACAGGATTGTGCAGAAATTTAAACAATTAATTTTATAAAACTAATAGTTGGGCCCATCCAATGTATTTACGTGCTTATGGTAAATCAGAACTCGAAATTGTGACCAATACAGGCACATTTGTGAAAATAAATAAAGCGATCAAAAATTACTTTGTTTCTGGTCATGAATTTTGTTTCAATTTGTAGGTATCGAGCTACATGTAAATATATATATATTTATAATATATAGAAATTTATGAAATACCAGGATTTCTCCTTTTACTAAAAAATCATATCTTCACCGTGCGCAGTGAACATACCACTTTTATCTTTCACATGTGAGGATATAGGTGTTGTCATGGTAACCAACACGATTAGCCAATAAAACGCGAGGTTTCTCTTCATTGTAATAATAATAATAATAATAATAATAATAATAATAATAATAAACTTGTATAGCGCCGATATCAATATAGCTATTTTCATCAGCGCTTAAAACATAAAACTACATAAAACCTACTAAAACATATTAATAAAATTATGAAAAAGCTTTCTGAAATAAAAATGTCTTGAGTGTCTTTTTAAAAGATGCTATTGAGGGGCTACTCCTGATCGCATAGGGCAGTAAATTCCATAGTTGAGGAGCAGCAACAGCAAAAGATCGATCTCCTAAAGTTGTTAAGGTCTTAAATTTCACAGGGTTTAGTAGCAGTCCACCACAGTCGGAGCGTAACTTGTATTTACATGCTTCTTAAGATTAATAAGTTCCTGGAGATAAAAAGGCGCTAAGCCATTGATAGCCTTATACGTTAACAGTAATATCTTACAGTCAATTCAACCAGTGCAGATTATACAGCAGCGCTATTACATGGCAGTACTTGGATTCCTGAAAAATTAACCTAGCTGCAGCATTTTGGACCCTCTGCAGTTTATTAAGCTGATAGGTTGGCAGGCCATAGAGCAGGCTGTTGCAATAATCGACGCGGCTTGAGACAAATGCGTGAATAAGCGTCTCAGTGGACCGCCTAGAAAGATATTTTCTAATTCTTCTTATATTATACAAGTAATAAAAAGCATTTGAGCAAGTATTATTTACATGAGAATTCATTGAAAGAGTAGAACCATGCCCCCAGATTCTTAACTACCGGTATTTCCTTTGGTCTAATTACGCTGCCTCCAATTATAAGATGATCAATGTTAACCTTGGCTAGTTGTTGCTTGGTACCTATCATTAGAAATTCTGTTTTATCTTCATTGAGAAGTAGTTTGTCATTGGTCATCCAATTGCGTATATCATCCACACAATGCTGAATAGCAGTGACAGCCTCAAATTGCCCAATGCTCTTATTTGGACTAAAGGACACATACAGCTGCGTTGTCGTCAGCGTAGCAGTGAACCGTAGGGAGGTGCGCCTTGATAACGTCAAACAATTTGCTTGCATAAATCGTAAAAAGCAATGGTCCGAGGCAAGAGCCCTGCAGTACTCCAAAGTCCAAATTCAAATTCTGAGATAAATTGCCTTGGACCATAACACACTGGGATCCTCCACTTAGGTAGGAGCTAAACCATTCAAGTAACGTCCCAGATATACCAAATCTTGAGTGAAGCCAACTGAGTAAATCATTGTGATCCACAGTATCAAATGCCGCACTAAGATCTAATAAGACAAATAGTGTAACATGCTGTTTGTTCATATTTAACAAGATATCATTTTTCACTCTCAGCAACGCTGTTTCTGTGCTATAATTCTTCCTATAAGATGACTGATTGGAAGGATAAAGATTGTTCTCGCAAATGTGGCTATGAATTTGGTTATAGACGGCTGACTCTGTCAGCTTCGAAACAAATGGTAAGTTACTAACGGGACGAAAATTCTTGAAGAGTATGTCGAGGCCAGGTTTTTTAAGTAACGGTAAGACTAGAGCCTCATTCCAGGCGACAGGAAAGTGACCAGACTTTAAGGACGTATTTATCAATCTTGTAAGATGCTTTTGTGCTTTAATGTAATACTTCTCTACTACATTACCCGTACGAAAATTTGTGGCCTGAATGAGCGAGATTCGGGCGCGATTCGGGCCATAAAGCTGTTTTTAAGGCAAGAACCGAGCGAGACAAAGCGAGACAACCATTTTGTCGCGCTTGTGCGACTGAGCCAGACATTAGTTTGGTTAGATTATCGCCGATAGTGTGGCGTGAGTGAGCGAGAAAAAGTGAAACCCCAGTTTATTCATTTACGCCGCTGTAACGAGACATTTGTCACGCTGTATTATCGGTGAAACTGTTATTCGATACATATTAAAGTGATCCCTACTTGTTATTCGATAAGAAAAGATTAGTAGCAATAGATCAGGGAGTACTCAAAAATGCAAATCAGTTACTTAACTCTGGCTGTCGTTCTAATGTATTATATTATTTGCTGCATTTCTGTACGTGTAGTCCGTCCCCGGGTAAAAGGTGAGCAAACCATTTTTTACCGCTCTGAATTTTGAGCTAAAATACGTATATGGCTGGATATTTTTTCCAAGTGATACATTTAGCGTGATACCCACCCGCATCCGGAGAGGTAAGTTCAAATAGCTTAGCACGTTCAGGAGAAGCAATCTACATGTAGCTACCTCAAGACAGCATTATCCTGCTTGCCCAAAACGGAGGATAATTTTTTAATGATAGGAATTGCTTGTCGCTGGACGGAAAACCTTTAAGAGGGAAGAGCAATGTTTGAGTTTTGGCTATCGATAATTAAATATTTGTAACCGCTTTTGGCGCGCGTTTCAGTTTAACTTAACCGTGCATTTCACCAAACATCTGAATCTCTACACAGATGCAGAGCTTTTTCTTCCCATTTAGGACAGTAATCAACTAGATCAAAACAGCATTTATTTGCTCTAATTGATATTGCTGGAAACAATTTTCTCTTTTATGAAATAGATTTTAAACAATATATGAAGATTTAAAATAAATGAGAAACTAGAAGCGACCTCGCTACTAACATCCCTACCTTATTATGGACACTTTGAATGACTTCAGTCGCATTTTGTTCTATGCTAAAAGCTGGTACATTCTTTTTATTTAAGTTACCTTAAACTGAAACATGTTTCTGTCTTACATGACTGTCCACGTAATGATGACAAGGGTCATGTTTACTGTAGTTGGTCTCGGTCGAGGATCGTTCGCTTACTTATTGGCACGGAAACTAAAAATAGTATCTTTCGAATAAGGATAAACTCAGTCTGTTAACCCTTTGGTTGTAACCACTAAAAATGTGATACAAGAATTATTTTGTCGATACACATTTGTTATTTTGCTTCCAGTATCAAAACAAGTCCACAATGTCGCCGTAAGTCACGCAAACAAAAAACAGTGGTACTGTCTATAGGGGTGGGGGGAGTGGCAGGCCGAGGATTTTCTAGTGTATAATTTATAATGGCACTATTAAAGTAGGCCTAGTTTTAATTATGGCCTGTTTTGTTTCTGTTTATACTGATTTCAATGTTCCTTATAAATAATGCGTCAAAGTACCAGGATAGCGCGATGTACCCTCACCCCATGACAGATGATACTTCATATCCTCATTGTAATAAGCTGAGAAATAAGCTTGTGAGTCAGATAAATACGGAGAAACTTACAGAAAATCACTTATGTCTTTCATGTAAAACTATTCAGTCCCCTATCTGGCATCATAATAAAATTGACCATCTACGGGCATCCGTTTACTGTTTGCGTGACTTACGGCTACATTGTGAACTTGTTTTGAAACTGGAAGATGTGTGCTGACAGAAAAATGCCTGTATCACATTTTTAGTGGTTACAACCAAAACATGGACTCTTGCTATAACCAAAGGGTTAACAGACAGAGTTTCTCGTTCTCCGAAAGACCCTATCTTTAGTTTCCGTGCCAATAAATGCCACTTTTTTTCTGTCGCGCAAGGTCGCACAACATTCAAGCTTCTCATGGCGTTGTGTCTGTTTAAACTTAATCGTGTGAGGAAACAACATACAGCGCCCAAATCTCTAAAGTAGCGGTACGTTTTCCCGGGTTTCTTTCCCGTAATTACCGCTATTAACAAAGGGTCTTAGTTTTCGTACGAAAACTAACAGCGGGGTTGTAGTTTTCGTACTACGAAAGCTAAGACCAGGTCTTCGGTCTTAGTTTTCGTAACACCCGAAATTATAAGCCATAAACTAACGTCACAACCATAAAAATGTATTGTTCATTAGCGTGAT
>NC_090884.1:66264569-66274569 GCF_036669925.1 Montipora capricornis
CCTCCACAATTCAAGTTACATACTGTAATACCTTGTCTCCGCGTCTTTCCAGTTAGAGCCACGGTTCCTGGTCCTAGCTCCTGGCTGTGGATTTTCTTCCGTTGTTGTGCTTTCACTTTCGCTGCTCGGGACTGAGCTTGTTGAGGGTGACACATGTGGCATAGGAACTTGGTATGGAAGAACTGCTGGCTACCCGCAATGCGGGAATTGATTCTGCATGCCGACGCTGTGAAACAGGTAAGGCCCTGGATGAGGGATCTGAGCATCCAGCTGAGCATCAGCCATGTTTACAAGCATACAAGGTTTTGTTTCGAATAACCACGAGGCGAGCGTCTGAAAAATAAATTAATTTTGCTAGATTGTTTGGCAGGCATCTGTCACTACATGCGGTGCGATTGGCTGTGGTATTTGTTGGGACGAGTTAAACCATCTTGTGAGGTAGTGTAACTCTGCGTGAGTTTCCTGTCGTAAAGGTGAGAAAACCTGTTGTTTTTCTCGTGAAAACAGTTGGCATTGTTAACTCGCTAAACACTATACAAAATGTTTTTACTTTGTTTCCGGACTTTTCTGACTTTATCTAGCTAAAACTGTCCTAGTGAAAACACAACTGCTATCTTGGTCTCCAAAATGAGAAATCTTTCAGTAATTTATGTGCCCATGTTATTCAGAATAATGCAACAAATTTGCTTACTTTGTATCCCATGTAACAGTGTTTGAATGAAACATTGATGATGTTCAAAAGTTGAACAATTTTTTGAGCATGTGCATGCAAAAAGTGAGCATGCCACGGATACTTATGTTTAATTCAAACTAAAACTATTTGGGGCAAGCTCCTTTAATAGAGATTTGGGCTAGTATTTCTAGCGATTGGATTGGGCAGAGTGTGTCGTATGAAAGACTGCTCTGTATCATAGACAATTATTGGCTCTGATTGGATAATGTTTAATATTTTTGAGACATTAGGGTAAAGTGTCGTAAAAGAAATACGAAAGTACAGTAATTTACTGGTCAACCACAAAACAGACAACTTTTTTGAAGGAAATCAATCGACTCACTTCATACATTAGAAGGTGCCGCTTACCAACTTTCGTGGGACGTTCTGAAGTTTTAAGTTGTTAAACTATGATACTTCTGTCAGTACTGCAGTTGCCAAAGTTAGTTTTCCTTTTTCCTAATAGTGCTATGGAAGCAATAAAACGGCGAAATAAAGACGATTTTGGAAAGGAGCCGCCATTACTCATCACCAGTCTCAAAAGAGTAGTAGTAGTTGTCCGTGAGGGACTGGTAACTTGCCAATGAATGTTCTTGCTGGATACTTATCGAGGATCACTGCATTTGTGAAGCATCTTTTATGTATTAGAGGCTATCATTTGGCGAGATGAGTACAGAAAACTTGCTATTAACTCATTAGTCTATCTTTTTCTCTTCTTCATTACATAATTGTGTAAAAAATACATCATTAAATGTGCTTGCGATTGTGTCCATTTCAAGGGTAATTAAATTAATAAATCACACATTAATAATTTTGTAAACAGCTCAAAACACTGTTTATTTGCAACTAGTATGGTAGTACCTCCCTTCGAATACTGAAAATACTGTATTTTTACGTTTTAGACCAGCTTCTGTATACATAAAAATAATAAAGTTAAGGTTATGTATTTAGGGTAATTCGCGACCTTGAACTTATGCAGGTATGCAACGTTAAATAGGTGCCTGACGCTAGATGCACGGCCTCTTGCTTGTTGTTTGCTTTGAAGAACATAATTTCCAGGGGGTATAGGGGGTGTTCAACAATTTTTGGAATTTCCAGGGAGGAGGGGGGGTTACTGCATCCTCGCTTTAACGGAAAGTCCGAAGGGGGGGGGGGGGGAGGGGGGGGGGAGGGGGTCCTATATGAAATTCCCTCTGTGGTGGGGGTATGGATATTTTCTGGAAGTACACATTGTATGTTACCGGTAGAACCAGTCCTCAAGTTGAATCCGTTTTTACCTAGGTTAAGTTGGTGTTCCTCATTTCAACTACAGCTGTAGGTTAAATATGCACTAGCTCAGATGATTGGAGAAACTTTTATTGGAGTCTAAATAATTAAGTTTAGAGAAAAATAGAGTCAGGTTAGGATTAAAAGATAGACGTAATTGTCTGAGAGTACCCTTGTAATTTGATGATATAAAGTATACTAAGTAAATATAATTTAACGAGGGGTGCAGAATGGGATCTCGGTTCGAAAAAGGCTATAATTCGTATTGGTTTCTTTTGGATAACAAGTAATGGTGTGTGAAACAAGGGAAATGTTAAGCCCCAAACATGAACACCATACATGTAGATAAGAATAAGATAAGTAAGAGAGTAGTAGAGCATAATTTATTTATAAAGAATATCTTGATTGACAAAATGTCTTACTTTTGACAAGATACCGAGGGTCTTGGACAGTTTGGGACAAAGTTCATTAATTAATTAATATGCTTTTTCCATGTTAGATTCATATCACAAATTGCACCTTAAAGTACTTAGTCAAGTCAACTTGTTTAATACATTCATCATCAATTTTAACGCAAAAAGACTGGTCAGGCTTAAGTTTGTTTGAGTAAAAGAGAATAAGATTAGTTTTTGAGATACTACAGTAACTGCTAAACGATTGCACTTCATCCAGTCAACAACAGATTTGAGTTCTTGATTTAAAGTTACTTCAAGTTGGTTGAGGTTTCTTATTGAGAGATAAAGGTTAGTATCATATGGTAGAGGGCTTAATTGAGGAGTTGAGCAGGTCGTTTACATATAGTGAGAATAAAAGGGGTCCTAGAATTGATCCTTGGGAAACACCACAAATTACTGGCTGAGAAATTGAGTTATACCCGGTAATTACTGTAAGAAATGTTGGACACTGACTTACCTGAACGTCAAAGAACGTTCGTAAGTCAGTGTCCAACATTTCCTATTATAATAGTAATATTATGCAAATTCCTTACTGCAATTTCAGCAAATTGAGTTATGACCGTTAACACATACATAATTATTGCAGTGGGTTAGATACGATTCAAACTGTTCAAGCACATTTCCTCTTAGGCTTTTTTCAAGTCAATGAATATACCACAACCAAATTAGTTATAATCAATGGACTGGCGAATAGGATAAGTGAATGCATAGTACATGTAGAACAGTTTTCCCTAAAACCAAACTGAAGTGGATGCAGGGGTGAGGGTCTTCAAATTTTCCAAGTATTAAATGGAGACAATGATACATAGCTTTTTCAAATATTTTACTGAAATTAGAGAGGACAGAGATGGGTCTGTAATTATCTTTATCAAGTCTAGAGCCTTTTTTTAAAGATAGGAGTAATCGTTGCTAATTTCAATTTATCAGTGAAATTACCATTAGAAAAGGAGTCGTTAACTAGAAATGCCAGAGGCTCAGATATATAATCCCTTTCTTAAAGTTTTTGAAATATTGACAGGCAGACTGTAAGGGCCGGAAGACCTTGATGGCACTCGTACTAGCAATAAAATTCCAGTTTTCGTGTGAGGTGACAGGAGACAGAAAGATAGATTCAGGGTAGTTACCCCTTTAAAGAAGGTAGAAAGAGGGCTGACTGCTTCCCTAAGGGAATCTCATTTTTGATGATCAGACTCCATGTTATTGCATGCTGCATTTTTGATGACAAACGGCAGAAATAAATTCTGCGCATTTGACGTCGTCGTTGTAGGTTGGACTGAATCGTCAACTCCATTCTTTTAAAGCAAAAGCATCGACTGTTACTTGTGAATGGGGGTCCCTCTTTTGCTATTATGTATTCAGAATTGTTGAATTTGACTTCAAGCTCTTGCCAGAGCTCTTTCCGTTGGGCTGTTTCGTGTCTGGCCAAAACTTCTGGAAGTACAGTGTACTTCTTGCTGCGTTGCTGCTAAGTTGTACACTTTCCTTTTCTTGCTTGTTAGTGCATCCTCTTGATGTGGTGCAGGGATGGCAGAGTGGTGAGAGCACTGGCCTCCCACCAATGTGACCCAGGTTTGATTCCCAGACTTGGTACGTCATGTGGGTTGAGTTTGTTGGTTCTCTACTCTGCACTGAGAGGTTAAATTTTCTCCCTGTACTCCAGACTCCAGTTTTCCCCTCTCCTGAAAAACCATTTAACCTTTGGCTTGATTGTGTTAATAGTGTTAATTTCAGTTTACAGTGTCCCCAATAATATTAGTGCTCCAGCACTAGAATGACTTGACACTTAAAATAAAGTTCCTTTCCTTTTTCTTTATCTCGGGCTGAGATTTACTCGCTGTATTAGAATGCGAAGGCTGGCTTTTTATAAGAAAATAATTGATATGCAAATGAACATAACAAGACAATACAAGTGTAATGACTTAAAACTGGGATTTAATTCACTGGTAGTTTTAACAATTATTTTATTACCTTAAACACAAAAAAGGCTCTTACATGTAATCCGGATTGCTTTATTTGTTTATATAGGCAACCTGCTCTGCAAATTTCATAAATTAATCCTAACCTTTAAGGTTATTCCCTCGTTTTGCACTGCGCATCTCATACTGCGCATAACGTCGCGACTTCGGAGATAGCGGGGTTTCATGTCAGCCATCTGAAGAGAGGCAACACAGGCCGCTTTTGCTGTTCAAGAGGTTTTAGGTGCAATCATGACAATTCTTCTAGGTTAAGAAGGTGTTGTTTTGGAACTCACCCCAGTCCTTTCGTGGAAAAAGATCATTTTGAAGTCGAAATTGCCACTTTGCCATTTATTTATTATCGTGTTCGAAGAAACGAGCATGGTGACCCCCCAATTTAAATGGTTTTATTTACTCGTAATAGGTACACGGAAAACATATTTTAAGGATGGCGCCTATTTGTTATTGCACATGCGTTCTGCGCATCTCGTGATACTTGGGTTTCCTATCAGTGATGCGTACTAATACAGGGATATTTTTGCACGTGGTTTAAAACTACCCAGAGAAAGTAGATCTTAGTAAGTACTCTTGGTATCCAAAAAGAAAATTGGGGGTAACCATGTATTTTTGACAGATAATTAAGCTTCAGATTGAGAGAGAACGCCATACATTGCTTTATATTTTATTAAGCTTTTTACAAATTAATATTATTCATCAGTTATCTCTGAAAAATGCGTGGTTACCCCCTATTTTCTTTTTGCATTTCAATAACACTTGTTAAGATCTCTGTTTCCTGCATAATCATAAACCGGGGCAAAAATACCGTCCTTAATTAAGGAGAAAAAAAGTTGGATAGCAGAAGTTGTAGTATTTATGATGTGAAACTGCATTTGGGGCCCTGCAGACACTGAGTACAAGGTGATGACTGTAGCGGTCCAATTTGCTTACATTTCTTTGCAAGATTGAGCAATTTGAAATCACTTTACTTAAAGATTATAGCCCGGACAAACAAGCAGGTTCAAGTTTTCAGTAATATTTAGTGGCTAATTTTGCTACATAACAAAAATTTTTCCGGTTGAACTAGTATCGGCAAAAAATACTAACAATAAAGGGCATACAGCGCGAAAACAAGCATGGTTACCCCATCTTTTTACTGCATTCTTTAAATGTCTTGTGCCAAGTTTTAAAAAAATCTGGATAGTACATCTTTTTTATGGGAATTACATGTACCTTAAGTTGGAGGCACTGTGTGAGTGACAGAAATGTCCTCATTGACATCTTACTCTACTTACAGTCATCAATTTGGCTTGCCATCTTAATCCTAACCTTTGCTGGGTTGTCATTGGGGACAATAATAACATTTAATTGTTGCTTCTCTGGTAGTAATTGCAGACGTCTTGTTGTTTAGTATGTATTTCTTTGTTTTTAAAGGTTGTTACACTTTAAATAAAAAATTGCATGCCGTGCCAGAG
Source organism: Montipora capricornis (assembly GCF_036669925.1). Lineage (NCBI taxonomy): Eukaryota > Metazoa > Cnidaria > Anthozoa > Scleractinia > Acroporidae > Montipora > Montipora capricornis. The sequence continues at coordinate 66,270,430 of NC_090884.1, forward strand.
TATTACTTAGTTGTTTGCTGGTAAATTGTAATCAACTTTATGTTTCATCTACCTGTTGTCACATATACATGTAGTTCCATTAGTTCCTTGTCACCATCATACTTTTAATGGCCAATCAGTTGCAGACGGTGTGTAGGTAAAGTTAAATAGTCATTGTGTTCCTGGCTCCCCTGAATACTTGTATTTAATGTACAAAGTATAAATTTTGAGGCAGGGTTGGGAATTTCCCAATTTTATGAGATTCCTCCCTTCATAACTGAGAGAAATCTACAGCTCATTTCACAGAGGTAATTCATATACATTTGTACAGTTTGTAAAAAATCTCAACCATTTACATGTAAGTCCATGTATAGTCACGGTTAATTTGTTGACAGTGTTCCTCACTACATTACTTAGGTTTTCCCAGATATCTTTACGAGACGGGAAGTTCAAGCCTTTGTTGTTCATTGTACCTTCATGGATGATGGATGTAAATGGAAGGGAGAAGTTAAGTACTTTGAGGTGAGCATATGGATAACCAGAAGTCAATAATGGGGGACACAATTCCTCGGGACAGTTAACAAAAACGTTATGAAAATAGGGAAAAACATAGTTTATGTACAGTACTGTAAATCAAGCAACATCAACCTATTCCACGAGGCAAGTTCACTGTGCCCCCTTCCCCCTCCAACAATGTAACTTGTTAAAAGCAAACATTTGATTTAATATAATTTATAGCCGTATAAAAGGGTTTATCAAGTGGGTTTATATGGCAAATTGAAACTGACGTTTCAAACATTAGCCCTTTGCAAAGGGCAATTCACCTCACAGTTCACTCTGAAGAATGGCCAAGACTCGAAATGTCGGTTTTCACATTTCTCTATGGTGGTCAATTTACCATGTCATCCCAGATCATCATAAACCCTTTTCTGTGTTTCGCGTCTGCACTGATGCAGCACTACAGTTTCCCCTTTATCCATTTTGAGTTACAGCTGTATACAGCCAGTTTGGGATGTACAGTACATTGTCTTTTTGGGGGAATGGGGAGCATAGATCTACAGAGATCTGTAGGGACATAGATCTTTCAGTACCTCCATTGAAGCAGGTGGCCATATTGGATATTCCCTTTTTTAAAAGACTAGAAGTCAAAAGGTACATGTATACTGTACATGAGAGTAGCCATTTTAGTTCTGCCTCTGAGAGACTTCACACATATTATACATGTAAATAACAAGAGGCTATGGGTAGCCTACACTTAATTCTTCAAAGGAATTTGAGCTGATTTCCTTTAAAACCCAGTATTTCAGTGATTTATGTTACATGTATGTTGGTCAATATCGTTAAATTCCATAGTCCGTATTCCGAAGTCCACATTCCATGACCCAGTCATATGGTTAAGTGCGATTGTAGAATAGGGAAGATATCGTTGATGTCACCTATTGTCCGTCCGTGGTTTAGTGATGATCGCAATTGCCTCTGAAAGAGGAGATCCTACTAGGGCTGCAGCCAAATTGCGACCCTCCCAAAAAAAGAATTTTTTAAAAAAGTTTGATGTCCAAAAATGGAGTCGAATCCTATACAAATTTTATAATGATAAATAGAAATAATAATGTTATATAATATTTATAATATAAATAATCCTTCCAGCCCAAAGAACATGATGAGTGGGGTGAGGCTGTTATTTCTCTTTATTTAAATCTACATCTTGGTCAGTATACTGTCCTGGGTTTTTGCTCAGTCGTTAGTTGTTTTATACCTGTGTTTCACATCAAGTGTTAATCTTAAGTCTGCAACCTGACGGTTGGGCAAAGTGTGATCATAAAGTGACGTATGTGTAAAGAGCGAAAATTGTTATGATGCACATTATTTAATTGGAATGGAATCATGACTGGTAAACAGATTGTATGGGTTGTGGTTATAGATTTTTCCTGGGCTGTAATGAAAAGTTTCAATAACTAACTAAAGGTGATTGACTAGACATTGATTTTTGATAGCCTTAATAACTTCGGTCAAAGAACAAAGTGTAGAATTCAGCTCTGACTCATCTTTTTTTTTTTTAATTTGTTTTTGGTGTCGCAATTTGGCTGTGCATATGTAAGATTTCTTTACCTCTTAGATACACTCTTCAGAAAAGGCATCACAAGTAGAATTCGAAGTCAGTATCTCTTCATTCGAAGGCAACAACGATGTTCACTGAACTACTGCAGACTACGGGACAAATTAACGGGGAAATGTGAATTGGAAACAAGTTTTTGAGTTTTCGTAACACAGAATGCCATATCCGGTTATCATGTCACTTGGTAACACATCTTTGCGGGCTAATTACATACTTAATTTGTAATTCTCCTGGTATTGTTAAGAAAAGGTGTTAAATAATTTTAAGTACCATCGTAGAAACTTGTAAAGCATCTGTTTACTGGTTTTGATTGTAATCGATACTGTTAACGACAGTTTTAAATGTAAACAACTATTCTAAAATTTTAACGCTATCATTGGGTCACAGAATGTGGACTTTAGACTTCGGACTACAGAATAGAAACTGGATATTGACCAAGATATTGTAACAAAAAATAAAAAAAAAACCACTGAAATACTGTGCTTCGAACAAAGTGTGGCCTCTGACTCTCTTGTTTGCGGTAGAGGGACTTTTCAAAGAAAGAACCCAAAGTAAACTTCAGACTTGATAGCTCCTCATTTAGAGGCACTCCTGATGACGGCTAGACCACGAAAGGGTCCACGGCAGGCCATGTGGGATAAATGATTATTTATTAAAGAATTGTGTGTGTGTGACCAGAAACAAGTTTTGTGTTTTTGTTGAACGCAATGCCATATCTGGTTATGCATTATGACTCTCTAACATCTTTCACTGGGCTAATATTCTCCTGGTATTGTTCAGAAAAATCATTAAATATTTTTAAACACCATCATAGAAACTTGTAAAGCACTCCTTTACTGGTTTTGGTTGGAATCAATGCCATTAACAACATAGCTTGTTCCAGGCTCCCAGACAGTTGGGAAAGCGAAAAAAAATCATGCAAAAAACAAGTGGGGGCTTGGGCCTTGCCTCAAGCCAATCCTCACCACTTGTTTTTTGCAAGCAGTTTTTTTCGCTTTCGTGAGTATCTGGGAACCTGGAACAGGCTATTAACAATAGTTTTAAATGTAACCAACTATTTTATGATTGCACTTACCGGTAACCCTATCATTTGGTCACGGAATGTGGATTTCGGACTTCGGGCTACAGAATTGAAACTGGATATTGACCAAGATACTGTAAGAAAAACACCGAAATACTTAAGCAGAAGGATTCATTTCCAAGTTCCCAGTTTTTATTATATTGTTATGTTCTTGGTTCAATACATAGGCTCACACTAACAGTTGCGAGTATGTGAAAGTCACTTGTGTACATCCTGAGTGTGGTGCAATGGTAAAAAAAGCCTCACTTCCTGAACATCTGGAAAAGGAATGCGTGTTTCGTTTAGTGACATGTGAACTTTGTCATTCCCAAATAATCCTTGACAGGATGATGGTATGATGTAATGAAATTTATCATGTTACATAAAATTAATTATTATTCACTGAATTGAATTTCTTTTTGGTGGGATATTTGAACTGCTTTTGCTCAAAGTAATGACGTGAATGTTCTTTGAGTTTTTCAAAGGAGCCTTGCTCTTGAAATTAGCTGTGACGTTAATTCAAAGGTCAAGTTAGACTTTGAAACTCTAACAACAGTAAAGTGCCTGTGCTGACTATGGTGTGCTAAATGTAGATACAGTGTAGGTATTGTATACCTTCCCCTTGAGCTCTGAGTGCCAATCTCTTTTAAGCACTTGCACCTCCTTTTTTAGCCTCTTTTGCTTTAGAAACTTGACTGGTCTTGGTTTATGTTAGGTGGTTCTTTTCTTACCCTTGACAAACGTCTACCTGACTCGGCTTTAAAAGATGAACCTAATAAGACCAAGTGTAGATCGGTTATCCAGGTAGATGCCAATGCAGGAGTAACTTTATCACAATCTTAACAACTTAATGTACAGAGAAATCTTGCCTTTTATGAAAGTATTGTTATTATGATGGGAGTTAACCTAACGTACATACAGTCATGTATTGTAAACAATGATTGTCATGCTCTGAAGTGCCAACATATATCTTCTCTGAAAACAG
>NC_090884.1:66279569-66304569 GCF_036669925.1 Montipora capricornis
GTACGCGAAAAGGCAAGAAATGTTTTTGTGATGAGCCTGCGTCTGTCTGACAACAAGGTATTACACAACATCGAATCAGTTTTCATCAAGTTTTTTTCGATTTCGTTCGGATTTGCTCGCTTTTTCCGCTCGTATTTCGTACTTCCAAATTTTTGGAGTTGAAGGAATTTAATAAAACAATTATTCCATTCGCGCTTGTTGGATATGAGACTGGTTATAGCCAACTCGGCGCTACGCGCCTCGTTGGCTATTTACCATCTCATATCCAACGCGCGCTTATGGAATAACTGTTAATTATACATGTACATGCACATGTAAGTAATACAATGTAAGTTAGGAATTGAAAAGGAGGCTGTTCGTGTAAAGACATAATCAGTTGCTCTACAAATAAGCGCCCCTTTACATGTACTTAACTGGACTTAACTCCGGGAGGGCGGGGGGACGAAAAACAGAACCCCTGACACCAAGGGTGGATACGTCTCTCCTTTGTTTTGCAAACTAATGATCTGTATTCCGCGCAGGCTCTATGTTAGCCTGTGCAGCTGACGGGTTTTGTCCGAGCGAACGAACACTCAGTAAAGCCGAGCGAACAAGCGGCGATGACGTATCGCGCTTGTTTGTTCGGCCTCGACGATTGTTCATTCGCTCGGACAAAACCGCCAACTACTCAGGCTAGCTCGTAGTGACATACTTTTAGCTACGTGTAGTGAATTCCAAACACCTGGGCACGCAACATAAGCGATTGTTATATTTTACAGGTCCTCAGCCAAAAGGAAAAGAAAGAACATTTGACGAAGGACAACATCCATCACAATATTCTCCTCCTTCAGTTTGCTGTTCGTGTCAGCAGAGAAATTGAATCTGTCCTGAGCGCTGATCCTAGAATTGTCTCCCGGAGACAACAACTATTTGTGAACTACGACAATGTCATTCAAGATATCCTTAACCAGATGCAAGTACATTCAGAGACAGGGAGAACTCTTCAAGAAAAACTGCGAGAACACAGTGAGAGGATTACATCGTTGGAAAGAAAGGTGGCGACAGCGAATACATCAGCTGGGTCTGGTGGGGCATCTGCTCAACGTGTTTCTGAGGGTGAAGGCAGCGCAATCAGTGCTGATATCACAAGAAGAGTGATAAATCTAGAGAACAAAACTGCAGACCACGAAGTACTTATGGTGGAAAACAATCGCACCGCGATGGAAACAAGTCGAGAAGCTGCCAATCTTAGGAGACAGCTTGATACTGTGCAGGATACTGTGCAGGAGACTACACGGAGGACAGAGCGAAGGATGGAGTCCATTGAGCACTCACTGGCTCTGAGGAACGTCACCGTTGCTGATCTAGAAGAGTTTGTGCGCCAGCAAGAGTTTTCAAACTACGACGGCCAGTTGACGTGGAAGATTACCGAATTTGCTCGAAAACGAAATGAAGCCGTGAGTGGCCAACAGGTGTCTTTCTACAGCCCGTGCTTCTTCACCAGTCGCTATGGATACAAAATGTGCGCACGGATCTATTTGAATGGAGACGGCATGGGGCGAGGCTCACACATCTCGGTTTTCTTTGTTGTCATGCGCGGGCAATACGATGCGTTGCTCCGGTGGCCATTCAGACAGAAGGTGACCTTCATGCTGTTGGATCAAGACAATGTAGAACACGTGATTGATGCCTTCAGACCTGATCCAAGCAGCTCATCCTTCCAGAGACCAAGAAGAGAAACAAACATCGCCAGTGGTTGCCCCATGTTCTGTTCCATCGCGGAACTGAATAATCATGCATATGTGCGTGACGACACCATGTTTTTGAAAGTCATCGTGGATACCTCGGATTTGTAGGAAAGGTTGGCCTGAGTGGAATGTGCGAAAAATGGGAATTGAGATTTGGAAGCAGACGCGTGCAAGATCCGCCATTCCTGACCCTGTTGCGTCCTCGGCGCCTTTCTCGCGCGCCTAATCAGGCTATAAACGGGTCTTTGCTTGCTTGAACCAGTGCTTTCAACCAGTGATTTTCCCGTAGGCCTGTAGCCTGACTGAACTCAACGAGTTGTTGCTAATGGCTGTATGGTTTCTAAGGAACCCGGATTGCATGTGTGTCGTTGAGACCCAAGCCTGTTAACTGACGGCCTTTTAGTTCTTTTTGAATACAAAAAACGATGAAATCTGGCGTCTTGATCAAGACCTGACAAAAAAAGTTGACTAGACAAATTTATGAAGTAACTCATTCATCCACTAACTCGGTTGTGTGAGACATGATTTTGTAATTTACCGAGGTTACCTGCAGTTTAATTTACGCTGCCTTGCAAGGGTTCGCGCTCACACTAGAAGAAGCAGTAATAAGTGGGGGATTTCTTCGACATGGAAATTGTATGCAAGACTGGTTGCATTTGCAATTCTTGTGTGAACGGTGTTACAATTTGACTTAATTCTCTGGTTGTAATATCTTCCCGCAGAGATAGAGCTTTTGATGAACCCTTTCCAAGGGTTTTTTGACAAACCAAAACTGAACCTGCGTTTCTATGAGTTCGGTTGTGAACAGTTTTTTTTCCAGTTTCTTTCAGATAGTTGAAAATTAAATCTTTGTTGATTGGCTTTTGTGATTCAAAGTAATTTATTCGAAAGCGTATGTTAGACTAGTGCAAGTGTTTTTTTTCATTCTCGGCGTAGAGTTGATTCTTTGGGGGGAAGGGGGGGGGGGGGTATTTGAAGACTGTTACTTTCACCCTATAAGCTGGACGTTGAATTTATGAAATAAAGTATCAATGAGAATGTAGTACTGTAGTATTTCACGCACGAAAACTATGAAATACGGAAGTGCCGACCGATATCTACACGATCACTAGCCGGGTGTTTTTACAGTGGCATTCCAAAGGACATTGTATGAGGTCCCCCCCCCCCCCCCCCCCAACACACACACACACGCACACACCAGGCAAATAAGACATCAAATCTGTGAATTGAATGACGCCAGCTGTTTGTCCTACCCTCAAGTCTGTGAAATTCTGGTGATTTCTGGTCAGCAAGTTTTTTTTTTCTGGCAACCTCGTGGGCAGGATATCTTTTTCCCTCCTAAATGCTCTGCAGGATATTTTTTTTTTCTCTCATTTCTCTGCAGTATTTTTTTTTCCTCAAAAAAGTGTCGTGTTTACATTTACATTGTGGTTATTGCAGTAATAGTTCTAATAATTATGGAGCTGCAAAGCCTTAAAATGTTGTAAGCTATACAAAATCATTCTTGTATAGCTACATGTTTTCGGAATGTCATTCTTTAGAATCATTTAATATTACCTAATAACAATATTCTAATGTTATAAAGTGATGCTCCACAGGTAGATTTGAAAATGTTTAGCTTCTTAATTTAACAAAATAGCTAAAAATAGCAAAAAGCAGTTCAGAAATGCTCATAGCATGGTAATTGCTGCTAGAATCATTAGTGACAATTTAAAAGTGGACTGAAATCTCCAAAACAAATGTGAAAGCAGAATTAAAGTCAATTGATCACGCTCTAATTTGTTATATGTTGTCTTACATTATATAAGACATTGCAAAAACCTTATATTTCAATAGAAAGTAATTACATGAAAATGCTTCATTTGAAAAGGTTAAAAACGAACAAATTATTTTTCTTTGTCTAATAAAACTTGATTCTTCAAATAGAAAACTTTACCTCCATTACTGCTTGTGATGAGCCAACGAGTTTGGATACAGTGCGAGCCAGCAAGCCAGAAATCCCTGACCCAATAACCGCAAGCTACCTAAGGAACTGTAGGCTAACTGTAGTGCTAACTAGGCTAGCCAATGTGTAATTTAGGCTAAACGTAATGGCTTGCATGACTCCTATGACTTGGAGCCATGTGAACCGAGCAAGCAAGAAGTCCCTTATCCCATTATAAGGGCAAACCGCAAGCTACCTAAGCTAACTGTAGGCCAACCGGTGTGACGTTTAGGCTAACGAGAGTGTTATTTAGGCCAATCAATGTGTTATTTTAATAGGCTAACCAGAGTGGCTCGCTCCCTTGCAGATTATCCGGAATGGTTGGAGTTTTGCTGGGATTTTGTAAAACCTCCCAAGAATGATGAAATAGCTTTGCAACTTTTTTTTCTTGCTTGCAGCAGTGCAAGAATTTTTTTCCATTTCATTGGTGCTGCATGCAATTTTTGTCTTCCAACAAGCGCTTGCAGGAATTTTTTTTTTCAAAATCCACTCCACTGACCGAGTGCTATTTCCTCCTTTGTTGTATTCGATATTCACCCCGGCGAAATATCAACAATTTCGGAAATGATTTGTTTCGGAAGTCTCAGTTTCCTATCCTATTTGAGATGGTCCTTTCCATCTCAATAGTTTTCTGCCGGACAAATCTTGGAATTGCCTTTCTTTGCCCGGTTAAGGCACTCATTTTAAAACAACAACCGAGAGCAATGGTGAAATCCCACGAAGTTCGGCGCGAAATTCCCAAGTTCGTCTTAAAGTTTGCATTTGATTGACAGTTACGTAATGAATTTCCCAAGTTTGAAGCAAACTTGGCAAGTTCGAAGCGAACTTCGCAAACCACCTGTCAAAAGATTTGTGAAATCCACTGTAAAAGCCAATCAGTTTGCAGTTTTTGACTCTGACTTAATCCTAAGGAAGACCGAATAATAAAGCGTTCCACAAATTTAAAGAAAATGGTAAATTGAAGAAATAAAAGCTTTCCAAAATATTAATCTTCAACAAGAGTGATAGACTCTTGTCTTCAATAGTCATTCCTGGTAAAAAGCTGTAATTTTTTTCAAATATTTGTCTGTTGTAACCCACCCCCCCCCCCCCCATTACTTTTCATGCGATTTTATTGGCTACTTTACGTCACGCGGTGGACAGTTATCACGAAATAACCCCCCGGGCTGCGTCGTTATATGTCCTGCGATCATTTCCGTCGAAATAGAAACAAAGCCAGCAGAAAAAGGGCAGTACGAGAGTTTCAACTGTCAATCTTTATTATTTTAAATGGAAAAAAAAAACGAACTCGTTTCGTAGACTCAAGCGATACTTGCATTAACTAGTAATAGTTGGCACTAACTGCCCCCGCTGTTAAGTTAAGTATAGGTGCACCTTATTACATGAAATTTTCACTACCTTTATTTCGCGATTTTGATGTGCACATATTTCGCGACACTTCAATTTCGCGATTTTGCAAAAAGTTTATATATTGAAGCATTTTAATTACGCGTTTTTGAGTACTACACAATTTAATAATAAACTGGCGGTACTACTTCCCTACCAGTTGATACACCCTTTATTCCTGCCCTCTCTCATCCTTTCAATACATGAACCCGTCCCTCCCCTGTGCGCTGGTGAAAAAGTTATGCTGTGACATTTCCACCAACCAAGTTGCATGTATTGGTTTCAAAACCGATAGCTTAATGGTCGACATTCGTAAACAAGAGGGTTTGGAAATTCCAGTAGAGGAGACATCTTCAAGGAACATGGAAGCTATTGGGCCAGTTAATGGACACTGTGCCACCTGGAGAGGAAACAGAAAGCAGTAGCGATGAGGATGTCCAAGACATTGCCTCAGAACATTAAAAAAAAATGATTTGTAAACGTTTTGCACGACATTTGATGTGACGCACCGTGACTTGTGGCGAGAGTACTAGCAATTCAGTTCCATCTTGTTCTCACTGAACAATCCGGGCGAAATATAATCGATTACTTCGACCCTCTCACATACTGAAAATGAAGCGTAAATGACTTAGGAAGCACCGCACCGACACACCGTAACTGTTACTTCGAGCAGCGCTCGCTAATAGCGCGTGTAAAACGTGTGACGCTCGGTGACAAATGGCAAGATGTTTTTCCATAATTATGTTCACGTGATCTCTTGTTCTTCGGCCATTTTCTTCTACGTTATCATTATCCAGGAGTTACTTGCGGGCATTTGGTGTGAAAACGTCATCATTTCCGTATTATTCCGTCCGCGCTTGCAGCTTTCTAGTAGAGGTTTTTCCTAGTACCACACACAACATATGTATAGCTATATCACTTTAACTCTATATATGCGCAAGCTACAATGATCCCTGCGGGGGAAAAGAGCTGGTCGCAAATCCTGTTGCGGAGAGTACAAAATAGTCAGCAAGATGTGTTGTCAACGTCTTTGAAGGTGAAGAAATTTACGAGTAGAATTTCAGTTCTATGTAAACTGAGTCGTTTTATAAAATAGATAATTGGGTCTCGTATTACATTAGTCTTAGTATTTTTAGTTTTTGGATTAATTTTTAGTGTGAACAAATACGCCCTCTGTTGAAACTAGCTTACTTGTTGGGACAGCACCTTTATTTTTTTGAGAGCATTACCTACTATTTATTTATATACTTACTATAGAGTGTTTTCACGTAACATCACGGCGGCCATGTTGGTGTAGCTAAACAATGGAACAGCGGCCATGTTGGTGTACCCAACTAATCCTCCAGGAGTTGAGCTCCATTATTATGCAAACGTTTTCTTTTGTTTCGGTGGAAAAACAAGGTTACTATTCTTTTAAGAATTTCTGACCCCTTTCCCAAAAGTGGAGGTAACATTTGCCCTAACTTCCGTTCAATTGGACTCTCCCGGGTGAGCACACAATATATTGGACTATTACAAACATTGAATAGCATTAAAAAAAGTATTGCTATAAAAAGTAGTATATGAAGTCTTTTTAACATATTAACTATCAAGTAACTCAATTGCACTACAGAATTTTAAAGCCCTGTACTTCGTTGGTGTAGCCTCGCGCAAGAAACATCGCTGGAGATTTCAATCACAGTTGAGGTTTATCATAGTACCCGTTGTTGCGTCAGCTTAAAGAGCATCAAGTGAGCCTGCTGAGCGATATTGCTCGAGAAATGCTTCGTTTCTAAAAGCCACTGTTGAGTTTAATTCGAAGCCTTTGGTGGTAGTAAGCGTCCAAACGTTGGAAGGCTGCTGTTCAGATTGTTTCTCGCACTTGCAGTTAAATTTATCAACAAGAGCCTGTAACTCTTTTTGAAATTTTGGATGTCTGAATGCACAAAGAAAAGGATTTAAGCACGAGTTGAGAGAGAGCAACACTACAGGAAGCCATGACAACATGATGAAATAAATCCGCAGCTCTTTAAGTGTGTCAACTTTAAAAGCTTCAGCGAGTTCACTGTACCGGTACACAAACAGCAAAGTACAAACCATCGGGATTATAAAGAACAGAAAGTTAGTAAAAACCATCAGAGAAATATTTTTAGCTAAGGTGGCTTTTCGCTTAACACCTGCGCTAATTTCCGTTTTCTTGACGTAAACAAAGAGGTGGAAGTACAACGCAAAGCTTACAAGGTAAAAGACAACAAGTGAGCAGGTTACAGCAAGACCTGTCATAGAAGTGTCCCAAATCTCCGGTCCATCCGTGAATGGCATCATACAAGTGAACTCGCCATGATACCTCAAACCACCAACTTGAAAGACAGCCAAAAGTGAATAACCAATAGCAACGCACCAGATTCCTGCCAAACACAGGAGCGCTACCGACTTTCTCAGTCTCAACTCGGGCTTCATGCAGTGCACAATCGACAAGTAACGCTCCAATGTTGCTAAGAATGAAGTTGACACTGAAGTTATTTGAGCTGTTGTAAAAATAGCACCCATGACTGTACAGTATGAATTGACAAACACATCGATATCGGGGTATTTCTCTGTGTTCACGATAAATTCATACACAGTGAACCTGCCAAGCAAGATCGAGTACACTCCCATCATAGCGTCACAGAAGCCAATATTCCCAATGAAAATAAAGGATGTGCTTTTTCGCAATGATATTGAGCCGAAGCAAATGAAGACTACTAAAACATTTAGCATAAGCGCGATGACACCGAACATGTACTCAACGTAGAACAGTTTTCTTGGGAGTGTGTTGAGCGTCCGGTCATACGGCATGCTTATCTCCACAGATTGACAGTTTTCTTTCTCGCAGATACACTGAGGAGAGAACCCTTTTTCAGTAAAAAAGAGGGATTTTCCGTACTTGATTTCTTCTGCAAATTCATATTCTTCGGCATCCACTCTGCAAAACAGTTCACTTTCATTTAAACTTGACAGGAACTCGGTATTGATTAAGTTACATTCCCCGCATTGAGCATTCCACTTTATACCAAGAACTTTTATCAGACTGTCCAGACGAAAGAGATTGCTGCCTGGGAAGTACAGAGGATTTCCTTCAAAGTCGACTGATTCCAGGGACGGGAAGGTAGGGGAGATGTTACCCTCCCACTCTCTAAGGCTGTTGAAGGATAGGTCTCTGCCAGAAACAAAAAATTAACAGAAAGTTTTGGAGTGACAATTATTTACATTTTTCCGTTTACATTTTTGCGTTGTCTTTTACCTTGAGACATGAAACATTTCGTGGAAATCTGCCTTGATAATTGCGTGTAAATATAGTTAATTCTTGAGGCAAATGTAATTGTGACAAATTCGAAGAAAAAACTTTTTAGGCCGAAATGCGTTCTGATTCGAGTCTGACCGATTGATAGGTGTGAGAGAAACAAGAAAAATTATGTCACTCAGGAATAGAGGCTTTTACGCGTTCAAAATGGCGGTCCTTTAACAAAGAGCTTTCACACACAAAAATGACGCCTTTAAAACATTTATTTGTAACCTTCCCCTTCTCTCCGAAAAATAGAGAATCGAAAATGGTTTTATTTCCGAAGATATTTGTTCAAAAAGCGTGACCTGGTACATTAATCAAGTATGAAATCTTGCCTCCTTTTGTCTTTTTAACCATCTCCTCTCTCAATAAATCCTCTGTTCTATTCACGTTTTATTCGGACATAACATAATCTTTTTAGGACGTTGCTCACTTGTAACCTCTTATTGTGAACTTACGCGACAATGCATGGAAAAGGAAAAAAAGAAAGTGTATTACAAAAGGTGTATGGAGAAATTATTTCTTATGCTACTTGAATTTAATCCAACCATTCGCAGGAGCTAAGCAAGTGGAGCCTCTGTCTCCACTAATTCCTTGAATTAACCCTTACCCGAGTAAATATATTTTTAGGAACATGTCTTTTTCCCGCGAAAATTATCACAATTCCCTTGACGCTGAGATAGCTCGGTTTTGATTGGCTTTTACAACAGTGGGCGCGCTGAATCTCCCAAGGAAGGCGTTCTATAAATAAATCTACTCGGGAAAGGGTTGTCTCCTTGGCCAAGTAAAGGAGATAGAGGCTTCCTTTGATTAGTTCCTGTCATTCACTAATGAAATGAACACTTACAAGCAAAGAAGATGGGGCAGTAATGGAAACGAGGTTTCGCTTAGGTTCTCAATGTTGTTGCCTGAAAGCAGCCTAAGATAGAAGAAAAACAAAGCAAGTCAGTACAGTAATTAATCTTGACAAGCACAGTTAATAAAAGTATTATGATGTTAATTTTATTCGAATCACTGTCATTAATGATACTTTTTTCTGTTTTGCTAGAAACTCAACTCTATGCGCATGCGTTGCCAAGATAAGGGGCAGAGGGCGCAATGGGGAGGTAAGGCTAACAATGAAATTTCAATAGGCCATTTTCGAAATATGAAATTTTCAGCTTGATAGTGAGACAGTGAGGACAAAAACAATAGACACACATTGGAATGAACGTGATAAAAAATTTCATATCATCCACTTTCCTTTGTCTTTGTCCTTTAAACCTGTCTTTCAAGCTGAATTTTAATATATCGAAAAAGGGCTATTGTTTAGTTTTTGGAGTTTGATTTCGTCTGTTTTTCTTGTCTTGAGTAATAGCACTACGTACGTTTTGCGCAATACGTTCCCTTGTAATACTGCCACCTGTTTTGTGTGGTTTTGGCATAAAAAGGTTGATCACATTTCAGCCTGCGAGCAAGCTCTCTTGAGGAGGTTGGAGTGGGGGAGGAGAGAGGGGGAAACTTTCCTCTCTTTCCTCCCCCAACCCCCACCCCCCCGGGAGAGCTTTACCTCGGGCTAATCACCCAGTTTTGGTCTAAATATCTTCACTAAATCCGATGGCTGTATAATAGTTATCGTTTTACAAATGTTTTATAAATTGTTTACTTACAAAGCCAAAATGTTTGTACTTTTATTAAGTACAAAATAAGGAACTTCAACAAGCCCGTTCCTCGACAAATCCCTGTTTTTTGTGAAGGAAAAAAGAAAAAGAACAAAAGTTATGGTAGGTAAGTGACATTTCAAGTATTTTCACACCAATAGTTATTTCACAATTCAAAGTACAGTGAAAAAACGGAAGCGCCAGAGATCTGTACTTACAAAACTGAGGTGTTCTTTGGAAGAACAAAGGTCTCGCGTAGTTTCACTGTTGATACGTCACATTTAGCGACAGTATAGTCATCCACTTGTGAGCAATTGCAGCCATGAGAACATGGACGCCAATCTGTCTTATTCCGCTCGAGTGTTTCTCCATGTATCACACCGAAATGTACAAAAACCAATACCGACAACAGGATAACCATTCCACAACTGATAGGAAAAAAAACCCAAAAGCAAAAACAATATTACATTTTTGCATGCGTTGCCTACGTTCGTCAAAACAAGTTTACTAAGTCGTTTTACCGGTTCAAATTTAATTTATTCGTCCTTGGCGCTGGACGGCGGCTCACTCAAAGAAACTATAACGGTTGCTCGCAGCGGTTTCTTTCTCGGGAAGCGTTGGAGAAACCAACTGCTCGCAGGGTAAAAAGGTAATAGTAGTAGTAGTAGTAGCACTGCGGATATTCCCTTGCACACATGCAAATTAAAAATGTTGCTGAAAATTAAAAAGAGTACATGCAAATTAAAAATTGTACATGCAAACTAAAAATATTTACTGTAAGAAACAGACAACTTTTTTAAAAGACATGTTTCGGCATGCTTATGCCATCATCAGTTTAATGAGTTCCTAAGTGTGAACAGTTATAAAGTCTACGGGTATATGAAAAAATTATTACAACATGACGTAATACAAAAGCGGGTACTATTTACAGTGTGACACCAAACATCAAGGTGTAAACTAGAACGTGAGAAAAGTGTTGTAATGCTTTAATTGTTTGTTAAGTTCCGGTTTGATCTTATTTATATAAAAAGCTTCTTTGAGTTTTAAATCAATTGAGTTGCTGGCAGAATCCAGAACACTAAAGCACGAAGGGGAGTATTTGTCCTTATATAAAGGAGATGTGTTAAAATGCTTAAAAACATGCGAGTTTTTATCGCTTTCCGTGTGTTCCTTTATCCTGGTAGAAAAGTGGCGACTAGTTTCGCCAAGATGACGGGAATTACAACCCGCACAAGAAAATTGGTAAACTACCGTGGATTTTAGAGCAACAGGAGTACGATCTTTAACACTAAACATGTTTTTAATTTTGAATGAAGTGAAAACTAATTTGATAGTTAGGTCAGATTTGCAAAAGCGCTTAGTAAGTTGTCGGAGTTTAAGTTTCGCTATTTTGGATTAATGGCCGACAAAAGGGAGTTTAAAATAACGTGTATTATTGTCATCATTAGAGTTCCGGCTTTTTTGAGAAAAAGACCCGTCAAGATACCGCTTGAAAGTTCTGTCAATAATGTGCGAGGGAAATGAATTACGATTCAAGGTGTCAGAAAGTTTATTAAGATCGTTTTCAAGGCCGGAGGAGGTGTTGTTGATTTTACTATTGCGACCTTATAAAAATAATTACCTGCAAATTAAATATAGTACATGGAAATTAAGAAAGATTGTGCTGCCAATTGAAAATACTACAGTACATGCGAACTAAAAATTCGAGGCAACGTAACAAATTCGTTGCCTGAATCGAAAAAGAGGGGAAAATGTCATCGTTAATATTTGAAATTTCACTGTATTTGTAACATACTGCAAATAAGTAAACAAGAGTTGCGTTAAATTAGCTAAATACCTTGCTGTTTATTGAAATAGTATTGAAGCAAAAAGAAAACGTATCGATGCAAATTAAAAATGAAAAGTCTTGCGCGCGCATTGGAATCCATAAGGTACTGGGACGAGCTACTGGCTGAAGCGAGCCATGAAACCTTGCGAAATGGCGGACGAAAGATCGCTAATACGGAACTACTTTCATCTTGGGTATGAAAATGATTTCATTTTGCAATTCTTGGTCGACTACCATGGCATTAAAATGAGCTTAAGTACGCTAAAACGCAGGCTGCGAGATTATGGCTTGAAAAGAAGAGGAAACGAGGTCGATGTGGACCAGTTGCGAGATATAATCAGAAATCTGGTCAAGCACTAGGATACAGAGTAGTGTGGCCCTCTTTGAGGCTAGTACATCCATAGGCAGCCCAAGCTCGCGTCACTACAGACAGCCGTTGAGAATTAAACGTGTTATAAGACTTTGTATGGGAAATAAAATACCGTCGATTATGAAGCCTAAAAAACGCTCAATTTAACGTTAATTCAATAAAAGGAATGAAATGACTCACCTCTGGTGTATTATTGTGCCTTTTGGAGCTTATTTTACCGTTTCGGGAATTCCGTGTTTTCAATGTTCTAAGACGAAGACCGTGTCCCCAGTAGCTCGTCCCAGTACCTTATGGATTCCAATGCGCGCGCAACACTTTTCATTTTTAATTTGCATCGATACGTTTTCTTTTTGCTTCAATACTATTTCAATAAACAGCAAGGTATTTAGCTAATTTAACGCAACTCTTGTTTACTTATTTGCAGTATGTTACAAATACAGTGAAATTCCAAGTATTAACGATGACATTTTCCCCACTTTTTCCGGCAACGAATTTGTTACGTTGCCTCGAATTTTTAGTTCGCACGTACTGTAGTATTTTCAATTGGCAGCACAATCTTTTTCAATTTTACTATATTTAATTTGTACTATATTTAATTACTATATTTAATTTGCAGGTAAATATTTTTAGTTTCTTTGTACAATGTTTAATTTGCATGTACTCTTTTTAATTTGCAGCAACATTTTTAATTTGCATGTGTGACCCTTCTGGGCCACCGTACTAACATACCAATGATATTATGGCGACTGCTGTGCTATTTCAACAGGAGTCATAGCAGAGGTTGTATCAGTCATCACTTTATTTGGATGGTTATTATTGCTAGTGCTACGACACTAATATTATGATTTTTTTCAGTTTTTAGGACGGATTGGCTTTTTTTCAGCCTTTTTGAGAGAAATCAATAAGAGTGCATCGTCATCTTGCATTGAAAGCATATTGTCAATTCTGTTTTCCTTGTCATGGAGATTTGCAAACTAAATAACAGTCAGGGGCACCCAACGTCAATTTTCGGAAAATATATGTTCGGAAGACGATTTGAAATCTAGAATTTTCGGAACATTTGTTGTAAAATTTCTTGCTTGACTGCCTCTCCTAGGATTTTCGAACATCTGAAAAAATGGTATAATTTGCCCACTTTTAACGGATTTTTACCCTAAAAAGGTAACCTAGAATTTACGGGAGCCTTTTTTTTGGCTCCCTATAGTAAGTTTTGATCCCTATAGTTTTCGGATCATCACTAGACTTTCAGCTAGGAAATCCGAACAGATAAAAATTTTCAGGGGATAAAAATATGCCTATATCTACCATTTAAATACTAAAATACGTTTAACAATGCTATGTTTAAGTGGTTTTGAACTATGTTTTCGTTGGGTGCCCCTGTTGCCGCTAAGTAATTACCAGTCAGCGAACGACACTGTGAACTGAAGTAATGACAATTACAACTTGAAAAATTCAATGTGAAAATTTTCCGCTATCATTTCTGATACACTATTGAAGTCTTGAACATAAATTGCAGAAACTACACAGCAGTAGTTCAACCAATGTTATCTTCTTCTTCGATCCAACGTCGCGAGTCCTTCTGTTACTTATGCTTAAATCATTTCTCCCGGGTTAGAGGTGTTTATTTCCATTAGTAGAGAGATTAAGCATCACGTTTACGGCAAACGGCAAACGTCGGACTAAAATTTGCGTTTTGCCAAATGTGGAAGAAACTCGTTTGATATGAGCTCATTTCTTGGCTCTTAGCAGCAGGTATCAAGTGACTTTTTAAAAGAAAGAGACGAGTTCGAATAACATAATTTCCATGCTTTTATGACAAGCAGCAGCCCACCGTTTCGCGTTTGCCGTTTCACGTAAAAACGATGCTTAATCTCTCTACTAGAGTTATTAAACGTTAACTGAGAGCACTCTAACGAAAGATAGCTTTTGTCAATGCTTACATTACGACGAGTCGCAGCGAGCGATTACTCTTGAAATTGCTCTCTTCCAGGTACTGAATGTAAATAAGTGCTACAAAATTTGCTCTGTTTACTTCAAATAGAACCAGAATACGCGTTTAACGTTGAAGAAGCTCAAAGAAATATAAAGGATGGAGTTTGTGGGTGAAGAAAACCAATAAATTTACTTGCTTGGTTTTTTAGTTGGTCTAAAAAAGTAGAAATTTACTCGGCCTGCTCATTAGTGCATCACCGACTATGATAAATTGCTTTCAACTCCATCATTCAGAAATGGTTTCATGCTCCTCTGGTTAGAATAATAATCATGAAATCATGAAACTTACAAAGTTAGAATTTATCAGGGGTGATCTGTAAGGACGAAAAAAAAAGGCCGGCGGCCTTTGATACTCACTGATTAGTGTTCGTCCGTTCAGCCTTCTGTTAAATGAGGTTTAAATATGTTTGAGACAAAGGCACAGTCATCATGTTTTAAAGGAGCGTGGGCGGAGGTAATGTGCGAAGGTTCAAAAGAACAAAGCTGCTGGTGATAATTTTTGAATTTGCCCACGAAGTTGTATGGTTCGTTTGGCAAGCATGTACGTTATGACAAATATAAGTTTTCCTTTTTGCAAAGAAAAAAATGATTTTTGGTACCCTTTCTAACGCTTACTAAACACTGCTACTTGATTTTTCTCTTGTATTATACGTTTTCCAAATAATCATATATGGTATAGAATCAATAGGGTCTGTTTGTTGTTTCCTCTGCCGTACAGGATCCTTAACTTGGCAAAAATTAATATGGTCGGTTTTCGGGGACTTTGTGGCAAGTCCATTAATCGAGTCCTCGTCTAGTACAGAGTCACGAGAGGGACTTGACAAGTTTCCCACCTCAGTGTGATTTCGACCGAATGAGGAAATTTTTGAGGTTTTACTCCAAAACTGCTCAAAATGCTGAAAGTCAACCATAGCACATTCTGATGACCATATTATTATTATCATCGTCATCATCATCATCATTATCATCATTATCATTATCATTATTATTATTAATATTATTATTATTATTATTATTTGAAATGAGGAGCAGAATACATTTTAAAAATGCCTAAATTAATGAATTAAGTTTCAATATTTCCAAAGGTAATAATTGTGGTTGTTTTTCTTTCACGAGTTTGCCAAGCTTTTGCCGCTATTATTTATGGTCTTTTCTGGGATGCCGTTATTGTAGTTATTACAGTATGCAAACTTGCGTATTTTACATTGATTGCATTCCTTGTCCAATCATAAGTTGCCAGGCATGTAATGACAAATGTCACTTTAACTATCTGCCGATTCTTGTAGTTAAAATCGCCGAGGTTTTCAAAACTGTCATGAAATTCCCTAAGGGTGCGCTCGATTGACTGTATTCCGGAATAGGAATACATGGAATAGAAGTTTGATATCCTTCATTTTTACGTAGATTCATATTAAAATTGTCAAACACCTGCTAAAATGCTGTTTTAAACATATCCTATTATCCTTGCTGCTTGAAAACGCCAGATACAACGTTTTAAATCATCACTCCACGTGTTACCACCGCGTAACACGACCCCGAGTTTGAGATGGACGGAGATTCCTTAATGCAACACAGAGTTTATAAGCTAAGAGTTAAAAGTGCTTTTATAAGGAACCACGCTTTATCATCCTTATCTGAAAAGATTCTTTAGCGCACGTGAAACCATTTTTTTCTAAAATCCTCATAAACTCAGAACATTATGCTCTCTTATTTAAATATTTAATTGACAGGTGACTGATTTAAAACCAACGGGATGCCCTTTCCACAAGGGATGTACATGAAGAAAAAGAAGTGAACAAATCACAGTGACCATAGAACAAAAATGTTTCAATCTCCAGGAGAGAGAGTTGACCCCTTTTTTTTCCTACTGGCAACTTTACAATATTACGTTAAAAAACTTAACTTGCTTTCGCCTAGATTAATATCGTTGAGGATTAACTTCTATCTTTTTATCTCTTAAAATGATTTATTTTACTAGATATATGGGGCATTTGAATATGTTGAAATTTATATACACCTTGTAAATTTTAAATGTTGCATGTTAACGCGTTTTTCTAACTTAAACCCTTACCTTGCGATTTCTTTCTAGTCATCGGCTTTATTCGAACTAAAGGCCAGGGTGTTTGTAATGAAGTTTCTTATCCCATAGACTGAAGAATAAAGATATTAAGCGAATACAGCTTTTGATATCTTTCAAATGAAGCTGAATCACTGCATCTTTTTTTTGTTTTTTGGCCAAAATGAGATCCATTAGATGTACAAATGGGTCGTTTGTAGCATCTACTTATTTTCAGAAAGAGGCTGTTTAGGCGTTTTATTAACACCGGCTGTGCGAAAAGTCTTTTGTGCAACTTCAGTAGTCATATTGAAGAACGCTTAATTAGAAGTCGTAAGGAAAGACATTGCGCACTAAATGTCAAGAGGTACGCGGTTAAACGTTCCTTTTTTTCAAGTTCAATTCCAGGTATTGCTTTTCAAAGCAATCTCAAGAGCTTGCAAATTTTTGGTCAAAAGATAGTTTTTCATTTGTAATGTTATATTATGAAGTGGACGTTGCTATGGAAACATCAACGTAATTAATTTCCTTGAAAATGACATACTCAGTAGCCAGGTTTTTTTAAACTTGGCACTTACTGATAGTCAGGCACAGGACATTAAAAAAGTACATAAAAAGATCAGGTGGGAACACCGTGCTTGGTTTCGCTCGGGCGCTGCTTACTATTTATTCTAAGAGTTTTTTTGTGAATTACGCGAAAAGCGTTCGAAACTTGATCAAATGGCAAAATCATTGTTATGTACTTAATTAAGCAATAGAGGACTTTTTCCGTGTTTACAAGGGGGGAAATGAGAGAATTCGAGACAGTTACAGCTATGCAAAACCGACAAATGAAGGAAAATGCTGTATTTTTTTTACTTCTTGATTGAAACAGATTTTCTTGATACACGCTCATATTTCCTACCAGCTAATCAAAACGCGTTTTCTGATAACAAATAACCAATCAAAGTTCTTGTGATATCACAGCCGTGTTTATATCCTCTCATTTAAATACAGCTATTGACCAATGAGAATGTGCGTACTATCCTAATTATTTTATAAAATACAATACGATACAATTTAATTGACCACTCCCCATAGGGGCTTTTCAGGGCCGATGAAACACAATCACGACAGCACAGAACATTCAACAACAACAGTCAAGAATCCCAACTGGCCGGAGGCAAGCTAGTTGGCCTTTACAAGTGCAGGGACTACCCGGAACAAATTCGATCAGTGGTTAGAACATGTCTTGAACCCGATTGATCTCAAGGCACCCGCCCTAAGCACTGAGCTGCACTGCCTCCTCAAAGAAATAATAATAGTAATAATTACAATTTATAAAGCGTTAATACTAATTGATATTCTATAGCGCTGTTTAAAAATGAATATTTACGTGAATGAAAAATTACTATGTAAATAATAATCATATAAATAAATGATTAATTATAAAAATCTAACCTATATAAATTTGTTTTGAGTTCCTTTTTCAATGTTTCAATTTTAGTTTGATTTCCAATGCTCAGTGGAAGATTGTTCCATAGTGTAGGGCCAGCTTTAAAGAAAGCCCTGTCTCCAAATGTCTTGTACTTGGTATTTGGGGATCTGTAGAATGCTGTCCTGATTTCCTAGATTATAGCATCTAGCAGTTTTCGGCCTTAAAAGAGGCACCAAATATACAGGGGCCATTCTATCCTCTACTTTATAGTCTAGAAGTAGTATCTTGAACATAATACGATATTTCGCCGGTAACCAGTGCCAATCTTTCAGTACTGGAGTAGCAAAAGCCACTGAAAAAATATTACTGAAAACTTGAGCCTTTCAAATTGCGCGACCTTGCAAAGAAATGTAAGCAAATTGTGGGACCGCTACATGATCATCTCACACTCAGTGTCTGGCTCCAAGACTGCGATCATCATTCTAACTTTTCATTTAATGTCCATTTAGTAGTTTAAACATATAAAAAAATGATAGCTAAGCACCATTTTATCAGGCCTAAAACGGGGGTCAAACTAGTTCTAAAAATAAATGAATAGAATGGAGGAACGTTCTCCACTTTGAGTGGATTGGTCTTTGGTGAGCCTCTTTACTATCCTTTTTCAATGGTCAACAGGATCCCCTTTTGTTAGTTAGGTTTTTAATTCAGTTTCGCTCCATTTGTATCAGTTACTATAATTTTCAGATAATCATTAGAGTGGTGAATTTGCGCTATACTGAAACGTCAAATGCCAGTGGAATTGCATCAGTGCAAACCAGATAAATTACTGAATGGATTTAAGTAGGTTGTTGTGCACCGGGGATTTGATCGACGAGTATATGTCAATGTTTAGTCAAATGACCTACGTACGATTGTTTTGCCAAGGCTTCGGTTCCAAATGTCTTACATGATTTAAAACTGTTCTGTTGTTGATATGAATCTTTTTCGATTTCGCGTTTCTATGATCATGATGAGCAGGGGCGTAGCCAGGGGAGGGTTCCAGGGGTTCCGGAAACTCCCTCCCCCCTCTCGAGCCAAGGAACCCCCCCTCTCCTATTTTTAACAATGATTTTATCCCAGCAAGAGTGTAATGGACTCTCGATTCCTGAAATTCTTCGTTTTGTTCTATGCTTACAATAAGTACAGTGAACGTCATTGTGTTATCTATTTGCGTTTCACTTGCATTTTCGGAGACATGAGACAGAAATCCTGACATTGAAGCAGCGCTGGAGTTTTATGAGAACGACCTTCCTTCTCCTCATGTGGTTGATGTTGAGCTCCTGCGATGGAAGAGAAAGTGGTGCAGCACTGAGGATGCCGACCTCCCCACCAGTGCAGTTCAGACACTCGCAGCATACACCTTACTCCAAAATGGCCCCCATTTTAGTATTCTTTTGTTTGATTACAAGTGGCCCTGTTGGCCTCGTTCAAGGTTAAATTTTCTTTTGAATTCTACGTTTGAAAGCGAGGCGAAAAAAGGCCAGTTTACAATGAAACAAAAGAATACTAAAATGGCTGCCATTTTGGAATAAGGTGTATGCGATCGAGAGTTCTTTCCTAACATCCACACCTTGATCTGCATGGTGTGCACGTTGCCGATAACGTCAGCTGAATGTGAACGCTCATTCAGTACACCAAGAAGGTTAAAAACATACCTGAGGTCGACCATGTCAAGCGAGCGAGAGGCTGGGCTGGCGTTGATGAGCATCAATTACCACCGAGACATAAATATCGAGGAAGCGATAAGCACGTTTGCTCAACGGAAACCAAGGCGTCTTATGTTTACATAGCGTAAACGCCAAAGTCTTGTATTTTTAGACCAACCGTTTTCGTTGGAACCAATTTGGAACCCCCCCTCCTAGAAATCCTGGCTACGCCCCTGATGAGATCAATCATTCTATCACCGAAGAAGATCTCGGTTATAGACTCTTAAACGCTGCACAACTACTTTGAACTTTCTACTCAAATTTTTGCATTTCACGTTGGATATATGATGTTCCAACGTTCTAGTGCCCAGTGTCACGTGCATCACAGCTTTTAACTGGATCACTTGTGAATGATTCTCCGCGACAATGTTGCTTGAATTTCTGCCGCCCTCTCCTCTCCAGCTATCATGTCACTCGGGGACTGAGAGGTGATTTAGCCAGCGTAGTTAGGAGGCAGCTGAAACTAAGGTTAGCCACACCGAAGACCCTGGCTTTGTTCTAAAAGAAATTGAAATTTCATATCGTTCGCCGATGTTTCTTTTTTCGTAGGCTCGAGTCAAAAGTAGACAATAAGGCTACTCCGTCTTCTCAAGCTTTTCGTTTATCTCTGTTCCGTTTTGTGTTAATCTGAAATTGCTATTCAGTATTATATCGAATTTCATCTTATGTATTTTGTATAACCTACGACATTCTAGCAGTTATAAATGTTACTTTAGCAGTAACGAAAAGAAAGCTTCATTTATATGACCAATTTTTTAAGTGCTACTATGACCAAAAAAACAATTTTTATTTTTCTTTCAAACAGTAACTGAACAAAGTTTTTAAGCCATGATTTCAAAAAGACACCTGTTTATTTTAACTGAAATTTCCCTGTTTAATGGTCCGCCATTACTAACTTTAAAATCTTGAGAAAGCTGGATCGAGGAGAAAATGACGTCGAAGACTCAAGTAAGAATGCAATGTGTGTGTACGCAGCTGAATCAATATGCAGCACGGGAGTTTTGCGCTTTCAGAGTCTAACACAGAGTCTTCAGAGTCGAACACTCTCCTTGAACCTTAGTAAACAGCATTAAACACGAAACTATTTTTCAAAAGAGGGCTGGCAATTAACTTTTGGAGACACGTGGAGACGTTTTATGCAAAAATTTAAATCGACATGTTCTGAACGTCTGGCTTTAATTGCAAAGTGTTCAGTTGGAAAAAAAGTTTGTTAATAATGAGCTAAAATTTCGGTCAAATGTTAACTTTGATATAAATTACTGTTGGATCACAAACCTTGCAGTCGTTCTGTTGCTATATTCACCAGCGTTTTTTCTTTGATCCTTAGTTGGCGGCTGCTCCCTCCTCACGGGTTCAATGAGTGGAATCGGAAAATGTATTATCATATAATCTCACCAAACAAATGAAATGCAGTAAATGATCGGTTAATTCGAAGAGTTCTGGATTCTTGACTGCTCAACCATCGTAGCTCGCTAGATTCGCAAGGAAGTGTTTTCTTTTACTTGATCTGCGAGTTTTTGCCAGCCGGAAAGAAATAAAGAAATTCAATATTTGCATATCAAATCTATAGCGGAGTTCAACAAACAAATTTTACAATAGCGTTTTTACAATATTCTTATTTAAATTTTGCAATTCCCGTGGGACCAGGCAAAAGACTTATTCGTGCTTAATGCTTTATAGGGGTTGTAAGGAGAATATAAAGTTTGTGTTTAAACACGAAGACGCACTATAAAAGGGGGCTCTTCACGCACTGCTATTTTTCGAATTCACTCAAGCACGACTGATTAATTATCCAAGATGGTGATCAACAAACAGCAACACAGAGACGGAAGCCCGAAAAGATATTTCTAGCGCGAAAACAAATCGCACTGGGAATTTGAAAAAAGAA
Source organism: Montipora capricornis (assembly GCF_036669925.1). Classification (NCBI taxonomy): domain Eukaryota; kingdom Metazoa; phylum Cnidaria; class Anthozoa; order Scleractinia; family Acroporidae; genus Montipora; species Montipora capricornis. Next base: position 66,300,907 of record NC_090884.1, read on the forward strand.
CGACGGATAACATTTTATGGCATATTACGGACACATTGCCATAGGGGGCTTTTTTATTGAAGAAATTATCACAGAGCTCTCGGTTGTGTCCACGGTTGATTGATAAATCATTTGCATGTGCCTAAGGCACCACACCTTTTATAGTCCCGCGCACGTCAACGATGACCGACAAATGAGCCTCGATCTTCCCAGGGAAGACTTCCTTATATAGCGCGCCTTCGTGTTTAAGCCGCTACCTAACCGCCGAGGTGATTTGGACTCAGACACAGCAGACAGGTGCAAGTGTGGCACGGCGATAGTGCAACTATTTGTATATGCGCAAGTTATAGTCATCCTGTACAAACGACTTATCGACTTATCGATGACATTACCAACGGAAGAACAACATACTGACCGACTTATTTCTATAACAATAATAGCCCACTTTCGATACATTAAAATTCAGTCCTAAACCAAAGGCATCATCTCGAGACTCTGGGGAATAAATATACGGATTTATTTAACAATTATTCGCCTCAGGCTCAGTGATTATCGGGGAATATTCACCGAGACGAAGTCGAGGTGAATATTCACCGGATAATCACTGAGCCTGAGGCGAATAATTGTTTTAGTATAAATACACAGGTGATTATTTCAAAAAAGAGAAAAAAAAAACATTTCAAGGCGAAATCATCTTCACTTACAGTGGCAAAACGACTAATGGCAGCCACTTTGTCCGTCGAGGTGATTATCGGCTGATAATCCGAGATAGCCATAGGCTCCCCAAGCTGAAAATACGTGGTGTATGCGACAGTTTGTGTATATAGAGAATTGTATGGGAAAATCACCGATCGTAAAAAAATTGTGTAAATAACTATCTCATTTGAAATAAAGTTTTCCTACCACAAATGTGTGACCAACTTGTCTCTTTTGCCGAGTTTCGAGCCATTCTGACGCCGTTTAGTGAAGTCACCCGGAAGGCCGTTACTGAAATAATAGGAAGGCCGGTAACTCCATCCATCGCCGGCCAGACCTCACTCCACAAATCGTTTTCTCCTCAACAGGAAAAGTCCCGAATCGCAATAAAAACAACAGTTCCATAAAGCCCAATAAATTTCCCTCCAAATACGTGTGTTTCGGCGGCCGAAAGAGTCGTGGCGAACGAAAACTTTGCCTTAGAGGCTTGTGACCGGGAAGTTAACAACGGAAACTCGCAAGATGGTTTCAGCCTCAACTCTGATTGGACCATTTGAATTTGACCGCGCGCTGGCAACACGACCGTTGTTGACTGCCCAGTCACAAGTCAGCTTGGGAAGCCTGTGAGATAGCGAGCCAATGAGAGCGCGCGATTTTGTTTAATCACCTGTGTATTTATACTAAATGAGTTTATTTACTAGAGCCTCGAGATGAGGTTTTTTGTTTAGGACTGAATTTTAATATAACGAAAGTGGGCTATTGACCGACAATTTGTCAATACACATACAGACCATAGACCGTATTCATAAATGGCGGCTAAGAAATTATTCTTTTGTCTTAATGCTAACCATTCTAACTAGCCTCGTAAACACAAGCAAAATTCAAAAGAATATTTTAACAAAAGTGAGGCTAGTTAGGATGATTAGCACAAAGACAAAAGAATAATTTCTCGACCGCCATTTATGAATACGGTCTATAGACTCCTTTAGACAGATCAAAATGCACCAATCATTGTTTACAGTCTTTACAGCCAATGACATCTAGGCTTGACTCACAGTCGACCGATAACATCACGATCAGAGTGTCTATACCATCTACTGACGTTACACAAATCACTTGACTCTGAAGACAATGTGAAGATGACTTCTGCTCAGGTTGTCGAAACGTCAGTCAATGTCATCCTAAACCTACACTCAACCGGACGATCGTACTTTACCAGGACGTTCGAATTCCCAACAATGCATTATGCCATCCAATCAGTTATTGTGACAATCAGTCACGCACCAGTAATCGTTTTCCTCTCACAAAATATTCTAAAAATAAAAAGATACGGGTAAATTTTGACTGAAGGATATAGTCTGGATGGAGGCTCCCGGTGATGGGCTCCTGACTTTACTTAATTATGATCCGACGATTCCGTTCAAGGTACGGTGAAGAGATATTAGAATTCTCAAGTGCCTTTTTAAGCCATAGAACATTTTTGAGATGTCCACGATGCCAAATCAAACTTGATTTTTTTAAAAGCTTTATCGGGTACTCCTCTTATATTATATAATACAAATTCACAAATATACTACACACGAAAACGACGAAAAGCAAACTAAAAATAAATTTAAAAAAAAAGAAAGAAAGAAGCAAAACTCAAAAGAGAGAGGTGCAACGGGACCAGCGTCCCATGCGAGGCACCGCCTCTAGATTAAGACCTAATTTACAATAAAATGAATACTCAAACATGCGTTAGGAAAAAAAAATGAGGAAATTAAGAATGGCATGGGCACGTAAAAACTGGCGTCCATCTAAATCAGTACTACGGTAAAGGCATTTATTAAAAAAGACCAAGTCTCTGAGTTCGCGATCTAGAGACAGTGGGATTAAGTCTAGCATGGTCAGCCGCTCCTTGTACGACGTCTCGCCTCTGCGCGTACGTAAAATCCACCTGCTTGCACGTCTCTGTACCTGTTCACCTTAGCATTCAGAGTAACGTAAGGGGACGACCAGACTTGCGTGGCGTAACACAGTTTCTTTACTTTGAATCATTACCTTCTGCGATTATCAGTAAATCCTAAAACAAAAATAGTTAATGAAGCTGGAAAGATCATCACAGTTAGTTTAGCAACTTAAGCATTTGCAAAGGGATGAGCTACAGATATTTTTGGTATGTTATTGCCATGAAAGCTTGTGGTCAATAGTAACACACAGACACATGCATATGTTAAGAGCCCATGAATAGGAGGGTACACCTTCATTGCATTTTTGCAAAATTACGCCGTTTTTGGAGTCCAAGTTATTTTTAGATTGGTTTTCCCTAGAAACTTGACCTTTCCAGCTAATCACAAGTCTTGCATGAGAAATTTTTGCTCATGATGGAATTGAGAATGGTCACTGGCACAAACCAAATCTCATTTACGAACTCGTCTAAAAAATAGCTTTCTGTGTGAAAATGCCGTTACACAGACCAAGCATTGGAGTTGTAGGCTCCTGGTTTTGGGCTCCTGTCTATATTCAGTTGTAATGTAGGTAAGTGTCTGAAAATCTGTCTTCAGTGATAGCATAGCGACTTCAGTTGTTCAATATCATTTCTCCATTGGTGGCAGCAATGGGACCAATGTTAGTAGAATTGGCCTTCCTGAAAACCTGATTTGTCTTTTGAATTTCTTGCCTCATTAGATGATGTTTGTGATAGTCAGACTCGGCTGTCGTTAACAATTTCTCCACGGAATCTCTCTTATCTTTCATTTCACTGGATCTCCGGCATGACGACTTGCCTTAATTCTTGCAGTAATTTGTACCCCGTTGTTCATTGTTGACCTGATTGGTGTTGTTTGAATTCATTGAGTCTAGCTTCCTTTTCGGAGAACTTTGCGTACGCGTGGGGCCGATATTTAACAATGATTGGATAAGACTGAACAATAGTCAAAGCGAAAATTATCAAGGCTGAGGTTTTTGTTATCTGTGGTCGAAGCCGAAGGCTGAGGCGTATAACGCAAA
>NC_090884.1:66309569-66319569 GCF_036669925.1 Montipora capricornis
AAAAATTGCGTTGATGACTGCGAGGATCATAGTTTCACTTGATTTCATATCCGCAGTTCATATATGATCCATTTCATATATCATTTCATCGTTGATTCATTCCTCACGGGAACATATTGGAACCCACAAATGACCAGCTCCCAGCATCAGTGGCTTCATAGGTCAGTTGGTTAGAGCGTCGCACCGGTATCGCGAGGTCACGGGTTCCAATCCCGTTGAAGTTCTGAATTTTTCAGGCTTCTTTACGCAATTGCAAAAATTGCGTTCATAACTGCGAGGATTATAGCTTCACTTGATTTCATATCCACAGTTCATATGTGATTCATTTCATATATCATTTCATCGTTGGTTTAAACAGTCTTTCTATTGGTGTCAGGTGTTCTAAAACACGAGAAAATAACTGTTAGTATAAATGAATTTGAGGATTGCTTAGTATTTTCACCTTCAATTTTGTTGGGCGTTCGCCATCTTGAAAAACCGGTCACTACCAAACAAAATATAAAAAAAAAATAACAGTAGATTCTGAAATTTTTGTTTTTGGATATAAAGGTCTTCCTTCAAGATATCGAAGCTTGAAATCATTCCTAGCCTAGTTACGTCAACTTTCCTTTTCCTGACATGCACACAATGTCAGTTAAAAGCCAATTTGGCTCGGTACTTAAATAAAAAACTTGCGAGCCTTAAGTTCCGGAAATTACGAAAACCTCTTTTTTTGCAAGTTTATGGACCCCGTCTTTCAGGCTTGATTCATGAACTTGCAAAAAGATCTAGAGGAACTCAACCAATATTTTCCCGGTACGGACATCACACTAGTTCAATAACATCAATGTATTGTTTTTATGTAAAGAGCTGTCCCCCCCCCCCCCCCCCCAAACGTATTGCATTGTGGGATGGGAAAAATAGTACATGTACTTTTTTTCGAAACGTAAGGAATTGTGGTTTTGCGGTTATTCGCCTGGTTGTGCTGACTCCCCGGTGATACCTGTCAACTCTTCTGCTGACATTCCATCGTCTTAAGAGATAAGTGCAAATGTAACTCATTTGAATTGTTATAGGTGTCCTGGTGGAGTCTCTTTCTCTGATAGCCCCAGTTATCCATCCACCCATGCCTCATTACCTCAACTAGATGAAACGTCTTCCATTAGCGGTATAGACCATCTTACTCAGTAGTTTAGATATTGACCTCTATATGCCCTTGGACCTAAATAGTAATTCACTCTCCTTCTTAAACTTCAACATTTTGAAGCTGACAGGCCAATTTTGATAACCTGGTTAATAAACTATTTGAGTTATACTTTCCAATATCTTTAATAGGGGTAACTGAGACAAAGTTAAAGAATGACCGAGAACTTTTACTTAATATTAATATCACAGGTTACAGCTTTTTGTCCCAACCAAGCTATATCAATGCAAGATGTGTTGCATTGGCTCCTACGTAAAAAATAATCGTGGCTACATTCATCTTTCAGATCTCTCAGGACAAGCGCAATGTCCGGGCCGGACATTTGAAGCGGGAATTAGGCGAGGATACCACAAACATCCTTCAACAACACAACGAGTTTAATGACAATGTAGTGAATCTTTGACATTATGACAACCAGCGATGTCGACCTTTCATCTGTATTACTACCTTTGACAAGCCGTAAAAACCTAAGAAATATGACAAACATTAGCTAGCGAATCGGAACTAGAAACGGAGACTATCCAGCAACTCACCATATGATGAAAGACGGCATAAGCAAACACAATTCACAACTAAGCGTTCTTTCACGAGCGTTTTCTCCACGTGCGATTTAGAAGAGCAAAATTACTGAAGTATTATGGTCTACATGTACGTCATTTCCATGGAAAAAACCGGAACCGCGGAACGGACTTAACATTAACGATTTGTTGAGGAATAGCCTCAACATCCCGGGGGTAGGGCTGAGCAAACCCGACAACTAAGAAATTTAAACTTAGCCTAAGTGTTCAGCGTTCAGGTATGTCAATTTCACAGCGTTCACATCTTCCCTCTGTTAATCATGTTGCTTCTTCGAGAAGGCACAACTTTGTCACAGGCCGAACAAGTCTCGAGCTCTTCGTCTTCACTTCTGCTGTACGCACACACAGGTCTTCACCCGGAAACACCCTTGTCACACGGCCTAACAACCAGCGGGACCTCGGCACGGTGTTGTCCACGACAAGAACTAGGTCATTCACTGCTAAGTTCCGTTTGCTCAGTAGCCACTTGTGGCGCTGCTGCAATGTTGGAACATATTCTCGAATCCATCGAGACCAGAAGCAATCAGCAATGAATTGGGCGTGTCTCCATTGTTTGCGCGAGTACAGATCTTCTTTAGCGAAGACTCCGGGAGGCACGAAGAGGTTTCGGCGTTGTAGAATAAGATGGTTTGGGGTGAGCGGCTCTAAATCATTGGGATCGTCACTGGAAGGACAAATAGGACGACTGTTCAAGATTGATGTAACTTCTGCAAACACTGTACGCAGCGTCTCCAAGCCAACTAGCGCACCCTGACTACCGAGAACAGCCCTCATAGCTTTCCTGACACTTCTAATGAGCCTTTCCCAAACTCCTGACATATGGCTTGCAGCAGGAGGTTGAAAACGCCACTTTGGCAGCGGGCAACTGTACCATTCTACTTCACGAGAATGTAACTCACTCTTAATGCGTTCTTCGTTCAAATCCTGAACCGACAGGCGAAGTTCCTTCTCGGCACCGGTAAAATTTGTGCCATTGTCCGACCATATCTCCTTTGGGCAACCACGAACTGAGATGAATCGAACCAAGGCTTGGATGAACGTGTCTGTTTCCAGCGAACTGACATCTTCAATGTGTACTGCTCGGCTGTTGAAGCATACGAATATGCAGCCATACACTTTGACTGTACTGCGGCTTCGTTTAACGTAAAACGGTCCGAAAAAATCCAGACCCGTGTACGTGAACGGAGGCTGGTAGGGTATTAGCCTTTCTTTGGGAAGATCAGCCATAACCTGTTGGAGAGGAGGCGCGTTACGTTTGCGGCAGCTCAAACAACTACTTAGGATCTGACGCACGAGAACTCTTCCCTTTAAGATCCAGAAGCGCTGACGGATTACGGATAGCACATGTTCACGACCTGCATGGCCCAGGACACGATGGTAGTAGCGAACTATTAACGCGGAAACGTGATGGGACCTTGAAAGGATCATTGGGTGTGCGGCCTCAAAGGCAATTGGGGCCCGGTGAATTCTACCGCCAACACGTATCACATCATCAATTAAGATAGGACTGAGATTGGCTAACTTGCTGTGACGTTTCACTTGCCTGCCTTCCTTTAAACACAAGCACTCCTCGAGGAAATGCTGGCGCTGAACTAACCGCACGATTTCTCGACCTTCTTGCTGCAATTCCTCCAACTTGAGTGTACTTGACGTGAGATACTGACGAGTTTCCTTTCGAACTCTCTTCACAAAACGTAGGACCCATGACATAACTCTCAGTAGGCGGGACCACGAAGAATAGCGTTGCAGCGAGAGGTCAAACTGTGGTGCATATGAGGTAAGCATGACAGTCGATGACTTCCGTACTTCCACATCGTCATCTTGGAGATCCTCTACTGGTACATTGGGCCATGTATGCTCAGGTTCCCAAAGGAACTTTGGACCCAACCACCAGCGACATCCAGCGTGAAAATACTGAGCACTAACACCTCGTGACCCATCATCAGCGGGGTTTATGACACCGGGAATATGATGCCACTGTCCTGGGGAACTTGTTTCATGAATTTCGGCAACACGGTTAGCGACGAAGGTTTGAAAACGCCTTGTCACGTTTTTGATATACTGCAAAGATGTCATTGAGTCGGACCAAAAGAAGGTTTGACCCACTGGTAGATCAAGTTCCCTTAATATTATCTTGCTCTGACGAGCTGCTAATACTGCGGCTTGAAGTTCAAGGCGAGGGATAGTCCACTCCCTAATTGGCGCATTGCGAGTCTTTCCCATAACAAAGGAACAATGAATCACTCCTTTCTCATCGGCGAAACGCAAATATGAAACTGCTGCGTAACCGCGTCTGGACGCGTCTGCGAAGTTGTGAAGCTGAACAGTTGATGAGTTGCGAAGTGACTGAACCTTGTAACACCTTGGGATGCCAATGGTGATGACACGTGGTAGCTCCTCTAGCCAACGTTGCCATTGTGAGAGGTACGGTTCCGGAATTTGTCGATCCCAAGGGAGTTTATCTCTCCAGAGTTCCTGCAGCAGAATCTTAGCGGAGAACACGAAGGGCGAAAGGAATCCTAGCGGATCAAACAGCGAACTAACTATGGAGAGCACCCCTCGCTTAGTAGGCGGTTTTCCTGATTGTGAAGCTTTAAACTTGAAGGTGTCAGACTGCGCATCCCAGTACACACCCAATGCTCGCTCTAATGGTAACTGATCTAGATCCAAGTCTAACGATGGATTTGCTCTCAACTCTGGTGAGATAGATTGCAATACTTCCCGGCTATTGCTCGCAAACTTCGTGAGACGGAAGCCTCCTTGCTTCAGCAACTTGGTTAGGTCCGATGTCAGATGAACAGCCTGTTCTGTACTTGGAACGGACTTTAACACATCATCAACATAGAAGTTTCTACGAACTGTTCTGATGACTTCAGGCGAGTATTTTCTTTCGTTGTCTTGTGCTGTCATACTTAAAGCTTTGTTGGCGCAACAGGGAGAGGACTTTGCACCAAAGATGTGGACCAGCATCTTATAGTCTTCTGGTGTGTCATCAATACTACCAGGCCACCACAAGAATCTCAGCGCATCAGTGTCACTTGGCGTCACATTGGTCTGGTAGAACATGCCCTCGATGTCTGCGGAAAAGGCGACTTCTTCTTCACGGAAACGAATTAAGACACCAGTGAGGTCATTGGTAAGACAAGGTCCTTGCAAAAGCTGTTCATTTAAAGATGTGCCATTGAATCTTGCGGCCGCATCAAACACTACCCTCACTTTACCTGGCTTGTTGGGATTTGTTACCGGATGATGGGGAATGTACCAAGTGATGTTACTGACTGCGGCAACTTCCTGTTTGCTCAGCTTTCTAGCATACCCCTTATCCACACAGTCTTGAATCACATCTCTGTACTTAACTTCCAGCTCTGGATCACGACGGAAGCGCCTTTTCAGGTACTGTAATCTTGCTTCAGCTAGAGGTCTGTTGTAAGGCAGTACAGGATTGTCATCCCTCCACAGAAGGCCCATCTGGTAATGGCCATCCAGCAGGCTAATCGAGTTGTCAATAAGTTTTAGGGCTCTTCGATCTTCTACCGATAATGGCTTGGTTTCAGACCTCGCAGTGCCATAGGATTCAATCTTCCAGAATTCCTCGAGCTGGTCGTTCAGGGAAACATCTTCACTACTGATGAGGTTAACCTGTCCCTGGCTGTGGGACTGTAGATTTGAGAAGCCACCGAGTATGCTCCAACCAAGACAAGACTTGATGGCAAGCGGTTCATTTCGGTTTCCCTTTCTTACATCAAGAGGTACTTCTTGAATGTTAGTACCTAGTAGGATGGAAATCTTCCTCCTTTCCACCTCTGGGAAACGCACTTCCCGTAAATGTGGCCATTGCTCTAAAGATTTTGACAACCTTGTATGTTTCAGGGGAATAGTAAGATCCTTTACAGCCCATGCAGGGTTGACAGCAATCACATGGTCGTTCTGGCTATCCAATGATGCAATTTTGAAGTTAACCTTCATACCCCTTTCTTCAACATCAGCACTGTTCACTGTCGTGAGAGAAAGCTTACTTAGTGTTCCTTCAATATTTAGCAACTTCACAAGAGAAGGGTCAACCATGGTTATGTCAGACCCTGAGTCAATTAGACCATACGTTGTGATTTGACGGCCAGAATTGCTTATCACCTTCACTGGAATAACTTGAAGTAGCACCTCTGAGGAATTGACTACTGGATTGACTGAATGTGCTGAAGTATTGCATGATGTACCTTGGTCAGCCAACGAGTCCTGGTTGACTTCATTATTTTGACTCACAGTTCCCGAATCAACTACTTCCTTTGGTTCATGAAAATGTAACAACGTGTGATGTGCCTGTCCACAGCCTTCCACTTTACACCTGATTGTTGACTTGCATTTTCTTGAGTTGTGTAGAGATGAACTGATGCAGTTAAAACATATTTTGTGCTGCCTGACAAAGTCATTTCTTTCCCTCGGAGATTTGGATTTAAATGCCTCACACTGGTACAGGCGGTGGGACTGGCAACACATTGGACAAGGCTCACCCTTTGCGGCTGTCATGTTAACAAAAAAGGCGGGTTTAGGGGTCACAGGCGGCTTGCCCCTAGACTTGAATTTAGAAACCACGTTCTCACGACTTCCAGCACTGAAGAAAGGATGGTTTAAAATAAAGGCTCGCTCCCTGAGGAAGTCCACTACATGCTTGAAGGTAGGCATCGCATGACCTTCACCCTCTAGGCGCTTTAAACGTTCAGCAAATTTGGCTTGCATCCACTTAGGAAGTCGCATGATGACTTTCTCAAGGTTGCCTGCATTCATTTCATTCAAGTATCCCATTGACTCTAGGATATCATAAGTAACTTGAACCATGTCTGCGTATTGCTGCAAGCTGTCCTTGTCATTAGGTTGTATAACAGGTCCTCTAGTGAGAGATTCCACAGACGCTCTCACTACTTGAAATGGCTGACTAAATCGGTCCTCCAACGTCCTAAGGGCCTTTGCCAAACCACCTGGCAATGGCTCGTACCGCTGAACTGCAAGAAGCGCAGGTCCCTCTAGAAATTGTAATAGACGGGTCATTTTGACAGCATCATCAAGCGGTTTTGTCTCCACCAGTTGCTTGAACCTCTGGCGAAAGGCAGGATATTGTTGAGGCGATCCATCAAACTTCTGGACTAGCAGATGAGGGAGGTCATGAGAAGCACTTATCCTTTCCATTGAGGACATAATAGCTGTAAGGCTTTCATTGACAGCTGCACTAGACATGTTAGGCATGACTGCAGATGGCGTGACCGTAGACGGTGTGACTGTAGATGGCGTGACCGTAGACGGGGTGACTGAGGTCACAAAGGTCAATGGTTGGCATTCCCCTTGGCAATCACCTTTGACAGGTTTGGGCACATTACTCTCATGAACAGTTGGCTTAAGCTGCATTTTTGGAACCACAAGTGGATCACTAAAACAGATTCCTCCAGTAGCATGCATGGAGGTAGTAGCTGCGGGGTTTTCTACTGCAGGTGTAGACGTGAGAGGTGGGTTCATAACTGACACAGGTGCAGGAGTAAAGCTACTAGAGATCACTGAAGGCAAAGAAGCGACTGGAACTTCAAGAGGTTCCACGAGTTTGTCCTCTGGGTGAAATTCTTCAACTTTGGGAGACCACTTAATACCATCCTTTTCATTGGTCAGTTCAGACATTTCTTGTTCTGCCAGGAAGGCCTCTAGTTTGGCTAGTTCTGCCTGATCTCTTGCGGCCACAACCTCTCTTTCGGCCTCTAATTTGGTCAGTTCAATTCTATGTTCAAGTTCCAATTGCGTTCGTTTAATTTCCATCTGAACTCTTTTCACTTCGAGCTCAACTACCCTTCTACTTCTTTCTTCAGCTTGTTGTTGCATCAATGCTGCCCTCGCAGCTTGGACTTTAGCTTCACGGGCTTTCGAACTAGACACACTTAATCTCGAGGCGTAACTTTTTTGGGATTTCACAGATTCCGGCTGGGAATGTTTCTCTTTCTCCATTATTTCTTCAGACACTTGATTGTTGTAAAATTCTGCATCATCAATGACAAATCGCTCAATCTTAGCGTTCTAATCTTGTACTCCTTTTCGTTTTGTACCATGGTCACTCAAAACACTCTGATATTTTTCACAGGAAGTGTCAAGCAAATCATCATATTTATCACAGCATGCACAATACTGCTCCCATGCGGTATTAAGTTGTATTTGTTGTGTTCGTACCTTAACAACGTTTCCAAAATCCTTAACACTTTCGTCTAACGCATTACACACCTTTGTGATGGTTGACAAATGTCCCCGACGAGATCTATCCAGTGACTCTAACCTTTCGTAGAGAATTCCACGTTGCGACATGACACAAATCTTGAACGACGGCGGTTTCCTCTAATGAATCGGCGATTCTCCAGTTGAGGTCGTAAACAGCGTAAATAAGCACAAATTCCACAGCAGGAGACGATAAAACATATGGTTTTTACACTAATGTCCGGGCCGGACATTTGAAGCGGCAATTAGGCGAGGATACCACAAACATCCTTCAACAACACAACGAGTTTAATGACAATGTAGTGAATCTTTGACATTATGACAACCAGCGATGTCGACCTTTCATCTGTATTACTACCTTTGACAAGCCGTAAAAACCTAAGAAATATGACAAACATTAGCTAGCGAATCGGAACTAGAAACGGAGACTATCCAGCAACTCACCATATGATGAAAGACGGCATAAGCAAACACAATTCACAACTAAGCGTTCTTTCACGAGCGTTTTCTCCACGTGCGATTTAGAAGAGCAAAATTACTGAAGTATTATGGTCTACATGCACGTCATTTCCATGGAAAAAACCAGAACCGCGGAACGCACTTAACATTAACGATTTGTTGAGGAATAGCCTCAACAATCGCAAAATGATTATGAATGACTATGGATCGAAATTCAAAGTGATGATGGGCGCAACACCATTTGTGAGGTTTTTAATAGACACCCCCATGGCAATTTAGATAACGTCCTAGACCATATTAACATGATAGTTAAAAAGATTCATCGTCAAAACAGATATTGTTTTGATTGGAAGATTTCAACTTAGACCTCCAGAAGTTTGAATCACATCCCAGTACAGCAAATTTCCTAAATTTTTTGCGCACATTTCATTTTAAACCTCAAGTTCTGCAGCCAACTAGAATAACGGCTCACTCAGCAAGTCTCATTGACAATATTTTCTTTAATTCTCTTGAGCACTTTTCCATTAGTGGAAATTTATGTTATGATCTGTTTGATCATCTATCAAATTTTCTTATTGTAAGTAAACTTAGTCTATCCTCTCTTCCACCGAACGAGATTACTCAAATCTTGATAAGCAGGCCCTGATTACTGACATTCAATCAATAAACTGGGATGATTTGTTTGGAGATGTTTTTGAACCAAGCTGTATGTTTGATAATTTCTACAATAAGACATCTGAGGTTATTGATATACAGATACCCATCAAGCAATTATCTAAACAAGAATTAAAAGGTAGATCCAAACCATGGATAACCTTTGGAATTAGGATCTTTATTAGAATAAAGAATAGTCTATTTAAGTAATAGATAAAATATTCGCGTCCGACCTGACAAGAGGCAAGTAAATTGTTATGTAATAGTTGTGATTGATTAATAAACGTTGTACAATTTTTTTCTTTATTAAAGTTAAGCATACTAATTAGGTGAGCTAGAGATCTTAAAAGTTAATCCTACTGATAATGCAACTAATTAAAAATTCATCAACCCCAGCCTTTCCCTGCTATCTATTAGGCCTTTTGCAACTAACGATCACATGGTACAAAATCCGCCATGCTGGAGGGCAAGCTCATTATTATTCCCCCACTGGGACATTAAAACAAAGGCAAGTCAAGCTTGACTGGTTCAGGTCTCTTTGTTTTAATGTCCCAGTGGGGGAAAAATAATGAGCTTGCCCTCCAGCATGGCGGATTTTGTACCATGTGATCGTTAGTTGCAAAAAGCCTATCCCTCCCCGTGCTTTCAGACGGTTAGTACTTAAACACGGAATGCCAGAATGATGGAATGCCGGAACACCGGAACGCCGGAATGAGACAACCACATTTACATTGCTAAGTATCTTTTATCCATTAGAAATTATTCGTATAAAAATCTGGGAGACACCACTGTCCTGGTACGAGAAATGTCCTCTTCCGGTTGCCGTCCTCGTCTCACAAACGCGCAAGCTTAAGCTCCCTAATACTCTATAACTGAGAACGCA
>NC_090884.1:66334569-66354569 GCF_036669925.1 Montipora capricornis
CATCTGAACTGGCGGGTGACGCACCTCATACAGTTCCATGTAACTTTTAAAGTTGGTGTAACGATGCAGTTAAATTGTCATAGTATACTAATTTGTAGTATTTTCCATCTGAACTGGCGGGTGGCGCACCTCATAAAGTTCGATGTAATTTTTAAAGTAGGTCTAACCATGCAGTTAATTTGTCATAGTATACTAATTTGTAGTATTTTCCATCTGAACTGGCGGGTGGCGCGCCTCATACAGTTCGATGTAATTTGTAAAGTAGGTCTAACCATGCAGTTAATTTGTCATATTGCAGTACACTAATTTGTGGTATTTTCCATCTGAACTGGCGTGTGACGCACCTCATACAGTTCAATGTAACTTTTAAAGTAGGTCTAACGATGCAGTTAAGTTGTCATAGTATACTAATTATTTTCCATCTGAACTGGTGGGTGGCGCACCTCATTGAGTTCGATGTAATTTTTAAAGTAGGTCTAACCATGCACTTAATTTGTCATATTGCAGTACACTAATTTGTAGTATTTTTCATCTGAACTGGCGGGTGACGCACCTCATACAGTTCAATGTAACTTTTAAAGTAGGTCTAACGATGCAGTTAAATTGTCATAGTATACTAATTTGTAGTATTTTCCATCTGAACTGGCGGGTGGCGCACCTCATACAGTTCGATGTAATTTTTAAAGTAGGTCTAACCATGCAGTTAATTTGTCTTAGTATACTAATTTGTAGTATTTTCCATCTGAACTGGCGGGTGGCGCACCTCATACAGTTCGATGTAATTTTTAAAGTAGGTCTAACCATGCAGTTAATTTGTCTTAGTATACTAATTTGTAGTATTTTCCATCTGAACTGGCAGGTGGCGCGCCTCATACAGTTTGATGTAATTTGTAAAGTAGGTCTAACCATGCAGTTAAGTTGTCATATTGCAGTACACTAATTTGTAGTATTTTTCATCTGAAGTGGCGGGTGGCGCACCTCATACAGTTCGATGTAATTTTTAAAGTAGGTCTAACAATGCACTTAACTTGTCATAGTATACTAATTTGTAGTATTTTCCATCTGAACTGGCGGGTGGCGCACCTCATACAGTTCGATGTAATTTGTAAAGTAGGTCAAACCATGCAGTTAATTTGTCATATTGTAGTACACTAATTAATTTTGTAGTATTTTCCATTTGTACTGGCGGGTGGCGCACCTCATACAGTTCGATGTAATTTGTAAAGTAGGTTTAACCATGCAGTTAATTTGTCATATTGTAGTACACTAATTTGTAGTATTTTCCATCTGAACTGGCGGGTGGCGCACCTCATACAGTTCTATGTCACTTTTAAAGTAGGTCTAACCATGCAGTTAATTTGTCATAGTGATGATGATGATGATGATGATAGTATACTAGTTTTAGTATTTTCCATCTGAACTGGCTGGTGGCATTCCTTATACAGTTCGGTGTCACTTGTAAAGTAGGTGTAATCATGCAGTTAATTTGTTATAGCATTTTAATTTGTAGTATTCTCCATTTGAACTGGCAGATGGCACGCCTTATATGGTTCGATGTGACTTGTAAAGTAGGTGTAAACATGCAGTTAATTTGTTATAGCATACTGTGAAGTTACATATATATTTTCCATCTGGTTCTGTCGATAAACATGTTTGAAGAACTTAGATTCAAGCACAGTACTATAGGAACTTGCTTCCAAACAATGCCTAACAAAATGTTCATCACAGTTTTTGGTTGGTGCATCATTAGTATATGTTGTTTGATAATAGTATTGGGCGCAGTTCAGATACCAAACCTACTAACTTACAACAATTACATGAAAATACAATGTAGCGTATGGATCAATGTGAAATGGCTGAGTCATTCTCCTAGCTGCTATTTCAACTCTCAGGCAGGTTCGATTTAGATACTGAATTTTTCTTATATGGAAGTATCCTGTGCATATACTTGTGACGTATTATATGACAGTTATTATGTTGTCCTAAGGTCAGCCTAAGTTTTTATTAATTCCCAATCAAATGTTTGGTATCTGAACTCAGCCTTAACTTCTCCGTTGGCTTTAACATTGCCAAGTTTACTGCCGTAAGGGATATTTTGTTATGCTTTTGAGATTCAAAATGTGCATTGATCCAAATGAATTGTTGTATTGGCAAAAACAAAAGCTATGAACACCTGTCAGATTGTTTCCGGACTGTCAGATTGTTTCCGGACTCTAAATTTTTCGTTTATTACACAAGTTTGACCGTCAAAGTTGTGTATTAAACAACTTTGACGGTCAAACTTGTGTAATACACAACTTTGACGGTCAAACTTGTGTATTACACAACTTTGACCGTCACTTTTGGTGGTCAAAGTTGTGTAATACACAAGTTTGACCGTCAAAGTTGTGTATTACACAAGTTTGACCGTCAAAGTTGTGTAATACACAACTTTGACACATGAGCTCACGGCGACAATTTTTGAACGCCGCCATTGCGAAAATAAATATTGAGGTGAAAAACAAACTCGCAGTTTGCTCTATCTAACAGAAAATGCTTTTGCAGGACTTTCCTTTGCCTGGTCTATTCGACCCGGCAAGGATAAGGCATTAACTTTTCACTTTTGAGGAGATAATCCGCTCTGAGTCATCCGTCCAGTCGGAGTGTTAGTCATTCCGACGATGCCAGCTTTAAGGCAAGTGCGTAAATTCCTCAAATAACAACGTCAAAAGTGAAAAAAAAGATCAACAACAACTGATGTACGGATGCAACAGAAAACGAGAGCGTCAAAGGATGTCACCTAATTTGCGAAAAACTACCTCGTTCCGTGCAAAAAAAAAAAGAGAAACGAACAAACAGCGACTTACCTATCTACATGTAGTTGCTTGCAGGCGAGTGTGAGACAAAACAAAACATGCAAATTTTGAAGTCAACGCTCGACAAAATCATTTTCGTATAAGCCCTTTCGTAATGAAAGGGACCATCTAAACAGCAACATTATTTTTAAAATAACTTGTTTTTTATTCGCTGCAGCAAACTACAGCGACACCACATACACTAGGGAGTCGTTGTTCGTTTTCGGTCAGTTCAGACCATCCGTAAAAAATGAAGCTGTCAATCACAGATTTGTTTACAAAGAGAGAGCTTGGCTCGTGCAAATCTTTCCAACCTTTTAAGTATGCGATCAAATGAGAAAAGTTTTGCTTAAACAAAAAAAAGGCAATTGCTTAAAGAAGTAAGATCATATAATTGAGATAACGGTGTGAAAAAGGTGGTAATTAAAAACGAACGCGGTGAGCAAAGTGAATTCAGTGAATTCGACTTTGAATTCGTCTTTTTGACAGCAGAAATGAAGACGAGTGTAAAGGTTTGAGTGATAAACATGAAAGGAAAATTTTTTTGGGAGTCTATTCTCGGCAAAACTGCAATTAATGATCATGGAGACGGGGTATGCAAGGATATCAGCATACGCTTTCAGGAGCCACTTATTGGGTATCTCATCCGGCCCAGCCGCCTTACGGGGGTTCAACTTTTCCACTGCTGACAAAATTGCAGACTCGGGTATAATCAACGGTGAACAATATACATGTAGCGTTTGGTCAAGATAACAGATGTGATCCAAACTAATGGTATCTGAGACAATACTGTATGTCCATCCAAGTTTCAGAGCTATTTAATTGCCATCTCAATGTGCACTTGTATTATTAATAGTCAAAATTGAGAATGTGACATTTTATTACATATGTTTAGATAATTAAACCTGCTTTATTTTATTATTGAAATGGTTGTTGCAGTATTCAATTAACAGAGTTTCAAGGGTATGTCATCTTCCATCTCAAGGAAAATGCCAAACAGATTCTTTGATTACATTTGCTAATTTGAGAAAAAAAGTGATGGAAAAGCATTCACCTCTGGCCTAATTAAAGAACAGTGTAAAATTACATTTTAATTAATTTGCTATTACAAGCAAAACTAATGTTTTGGATCACATCTGTTATCTTGACCAAACGCTACATGTATATTGTTCACATTTGCTACTTTAAGCAAAAATGATATTGTTATCACATTTGCTACAGTGAGCAAAAACATAATTTTATTTTTTGATCACAGAGCTACCCGAGCAAATAGTCAAATTTCCTATCGTAAACAAGCATGAAAACCTGGTTCTTTGACCGCATTGGTATGCAGAGCAATTATGTGAAAAAAGTATTTTGGTTACATTTAATATCCCGAGCAAATTTGTACAAAAATAAATCCTTGAACACATTTGCTTTCCTGAGTAAAACCCTGCAAAACTACATGTTTGGCCACATTTGCTATTGTGAGCAATCTCTGCAAAAATTCATATTTGAACACATTTGCGGCTCCGAGCAAACGGGTACAAAAACTAATATTTGCTCGCCTTTACTCACGTTGTAAAAAGGTGCAATGATGAAAGTTTGATCAAATTTACAACTTCAGGAAAAGTACTTGCAAAATTTTAGTTTTAACATCATGTCTACTACCCCTCCAAATCTCGCAGAAAATACCATGTTATCCGTACTTTTACTCACAACAGCAAATTTAAAACAAATGTGGCATTTACGAGCGTTGCCATGGGTGGAAAAACTGTGGCAAATGTGATCTTTGCTTTTCAGCAAATCTAAGCAAACATGCACAAACGTAGCATTTGCCATGCATTTGCTCCACATTTGCTATATGTGAAAATCCGTTTTTTCGTCCAGTGTATGATCAATGCCGCATTTGTCGAGCCTCTGGAGTCATTTCAGAGGTTGGAGTATGTTCCAACCCCTGAGGAGGGATCCACACCGTTGATTATACCCGAGTCTGCAATTTTGTCAGCAGTGGAAAAGTTGAACCCCCGTAAGGCGGCTGGGCCGGATGAGATACCCAATAAGTGGCTCCTGAAAGCGTATGCTGATATCCTTGCATACCCCGTCTCCATGATCATTAATTGCAGTTTTGCCGAGAATAGACTCCCGCTAGCATGGAAGATGGCTGATGTTGTCCCAATACCAAAGGTGAAACCTGTTGAGGATATCAGTAAACATCTTCGCCCCATTTCCCTGACCCCGGCGCTGTCTAAAGTCGCTGAAGACTTTGTGGTTGGTCTTTATGTGGGCCCTGCCGTGATAGAGGTGATTGACCCCGACCAGTACGGAGGAATCCCAAAATCGTCTACCCTCCACGCCCTAACATCCATGATGCACAACTGGTCCAAAGCAACTGACGGTAACGGAGCTGTCGTGAGAGTTGTCCTCTTCGATTATAGGAAGGCGTTCGACTTTATCGACCACACCCTGTTGGTGGGTAAGGTCTTCGATCTATCGATTCCAAGGAGTGTCGCCTGCTGGGTTGCTGACTTTCTTATAAACCGACAACAACGTGTCAAGCTGTCTAAGGACTGTTTCTCGGAATGGGGCCCAGTCCCTGCTGGCGTCCCGCAGGGCACTAAACTAGGCCCTTGGTTATTTATTCTAATGATAAATGACCTAAGGGTCTCCGGCTTCCATTCCTGGAAATATGTGGATGACACTACGGTAGCCGAGATTGTACCGCGAGGAGAGTCAAGCGACATCCAAAGTGCTGTTCACGCTGTTGATACCTGGTCGTGTGACCACCAAATGACCCTAATATAAATGCCGACAAATGTAAAGTCATGGACATCGATTTTAAGAAGAACAGACACGCGTTAGAGCCTGTCATCGTTGAAGGGAAGGAACTCTCTGTTGTTAGCTCCGCCAAGATCTTAGGAGTGACTCTGTCTAGTGATCTTACGTGGAATGATCATGTGAATGAGGCTATCAGGAAAGCCAATAAGAGACTATACTTCCTGGTTCTTCTCAAGAGAGCGGGAGTGAACCCTCATGATATTATCAACTTTAATTGCACTGTTGTTAGACCAGTTCTCGAATATTGTTCGTTTATTTTCCATCATGCTTTGCCCGAGTATCTTATCAATGATATCGAGCGAGTACAGAAGAGGGCGCTAAGCATCATTTAACCTGATTGTTCCTATAGTCTGTGCTTAAGTATTTATGATCTTGACACTGCGGTCTCGGCGCGAGGAACAGTGTCTTAAGTTGTTTAATGTAATCTCTGGTAACCACAAACTATCCCACTTACTTCCTCCCAATCATGTTAACCATTATAATCTAAGGAGAAATAGAAAGTACGACCTCCCAGGTTTGCGCACCAAGTGTTTTCAGCGGTCATTCATTCCGGCCATGTGCCGATTACCCAACAACACTGTGTAAATATGCATCCGATTAGCTATCTGCTTATTGTTCTGACTTCTGGTTTTTTAGCATTTTGTAGTATTTTAAATAAACTTAAATTAGTCATACTCATTTATCTTAACATAGTATATATAGCGTATCATTGTCAAATTTGTGAAGTATTATGCAATTCAGCCTTTTGGCTGCGAAGTAATATTTTTATTAAACTATCTATCTGTCTATCTATCTATCTATCTATCTATCTATCTAAACGAAATCATTGTCGTAGTTTAGTAAATATGCCCATTGTAGACAGTGGATGAACTTCAGGTTGGTGCGTTATTATTGAACTGGGACAACTTGAACAACCAGTTATTGGCGTTAATCTTTAAACCTTTCAGCAGGGCCGTTCATTAACCATGATTTGAGCTATAGAAATGTATGTGTTGGGTGCAAACTCAACATGTAAATCTCATTGTAACCGGAAGTAAATGTAACGGTATCTTGTAACACCAGGTTGAGGCAGATTGCAGCAGCCCACATGGGTGAATGTTGCGGAAGAAATCTATGTTGGAATAATGAGTTGTGTTTTTACGTGAAGTTTGTCTTATCGACCAAGAAGTATGGCCACACTCGCAACAGGGTATGGGCCCAGTCGACGACTAATGTTTGATGGTGACGAAACGAAATACGAGCTTTGGGAAATTAAGTCCCTTGGATTTATGCGACTTCACATCACAAGTTGCACGATGTTATCCTAGCAGAAGGCGAGCTAGATGAGCAAAATAGGGTCAAGAACATTGATGCTTTCGGCCAACTAATCCAGTGTTTAGATGACCGTAGCCTATTGTTGGTCATGAGAGATGCGAAGGACGATGGCAAGAAAGCTCTACAAATACTGAGGAATCATTACATGGGCAAAAGCAAACCACGTGTTCTTGCGCTCTACACCGAACTTACTTCACTGCAAAAAGGCCATGCTGAGAGTATTACGGATTATCTATTACGGGCCGAAACTGCAGCTGCATCACTAAAATCGGCCGACGAGATAGTCAGTGACAGCCTTTTGATTGCTATGGTGTTAAAAGGCTTACCTGAGGAATATAAAACGTTTTCAGCCATTGTTTCGCAGCGAGATGAAAAAGAAGACAAGATGAAGTTCCAAGAGTTGAAGATAGCACTGAGGAGCTACGAAGAGACAGAGAAATCAAGTACCCTTTCACAAAGTGGCGAAGACAGCGTCATGAGCTGTAAAAGGAAGAACTCACCACCAAAAGCCACTGTGACATGCTATTCCTGTGGCCACCTTGGACATAAGTCGCCAGAGTGCCGGTCTAAGGACAAGACGAATCCTAAGAAAGAAAACAACCGATGGTGCAGCCACTGCAGATCGAAGATTCACAATACGGAAGTATGTCGCAAGAAAGACACTGCAAAAACCGTGAGTGATGATAACAAGGACGCTTCGTTTGCGTTCAAAGTGACTGTGGACAATTTTAATACCATTAGAGATAACTCTTTGTTAGTTGACACTGGAGCTACTGCTCACATTCTTAATGACAAAGCTAAGTTTTTGAATTTTGATTACAAGTTTAACCCCGTGAGCCATTACATAGAATTAGCGGATGGTTGTAGAGCATGCGGTATTGTATCGGCCAAAGGCAGAGCAAAAGTTTTTCTACATGATTTAGAGGGGGACTCCCCCCATGAAGTTTTTCTTGAAGATGCTTTGTACATACCTAGCTATAAGCAGAACATATTTTCTGTCCAAGCAGCAGTCAGTAAGGGAGGTGCCGTAAATTTGACACCAAATTCCTCTGAGTTGAGTGCCCCAGATGGTACGAAAGTTTCCATACAGAAATATGGTAAGCTGTGTTATCTCAACTATACAAATCCCAGTGGTGGAGCTTACAGTGCTGAAGTATGGCACAAAATACTGGGGCACTGCAATATGAATGATGTGTTCAAATTAGAGAATGTAGTTGAGGGGATGAAAATTACCACAAAGGGTAAGCTTGAATGTGACACTTGTGTGCAAGGGTAAATGTCGCAATATCGAAATAGGGAGCCAGACTGTCGTGCATCTTTACCCCTACGGTTAGTTTACAGTGATCTAGATTCAATCCAGAATCAAACGATGGTCACAAGTATGCAATGGTATTTGTAGATGACTATTCAGGTGCTCTCGGAGTATATTTTCTGAAAAATAAGAGTGATTCTGTTAGGGCAACTGAGCAATTCTTGGCTGATACTGCACCGTATGGTACAGTGAAACGATTGCGATCCGACAATGGGGGTGAATACATTAGTGAAGAATTCAAATCCCTTCTGTTGAAAAACCACATTAAGCATGAACTTTCAGCTCCCTACTCACCCCATCAAAATGGAACAGCTGAAAGAGCCTGGAGATCACTTTTTGATATTGCTAGATGCCTGCTAATTGATGCAGAATTACCCAAGCAGCTGTGGACATATTCTGTCACGACATCAGCTTATATACGGAACAGATGTTACAACCCCAGAACAGGTAAAACCCCCTATGAGTACTTGACGGGTATCAGGTGTTTTCGTTGGTTATGACAGGTCTAGTTCTGCATTTCTTGTTTATTACCCTGATCAAAACAATGTCAAGAAAATCCGATGCGTCAACTTCACTGAGAAGTTTGACAGTTTTGATGAAAATGTGAACTTGCTACCTGATTCTGTTAAAGCAGCAGAATCTGAAATGCCAAAACCTGAAAATGGGCAGGAAAGTACAAGGCGTTACCCCAATAGAAATCGTGCTAGACCAAGGTATCGTGATGACTATGTAACTGGTGAGGAACTTGACAATGCAGTTGATAATGCTGCAAATTGCAGAGTTGATTTCTGTTACAGAGTAAGTAATGTTCCAAAGTCCTTCCAAGATGCTATCTCATCCCCAGAGTCCAGTAAGTGGAGAGAAGCAATGAATGAAGAGTTAGAGGCATTATGGGACAATGAAACATTTGAGCTCACTCCTTTACCAGAGGGTAGAACCTCAGTGGGGGGGAAGTGGGAGGACTAGTGGGTGTATGCAATAAAACTAGATCCCAATGGGGAGGAAAAGTACAAGGCACGATTTGTTGCTAAGGGCTACTCCCAAGCCCCAGGTATAGATTACCATGAAACTTTTTCACCTACTGTTCGTACAACTTCAGTTCGTATGCTAATGCAGTTAGCAATTCAGATGGGTATGGTAGTACATCAGATGGATGTTAAGACGGGATTTTTTATATGCTCCCATCGACTGTGAGTTATACATAGAGCAACCTGAAGGTTATGAGAGAAAAGGCCCCAATGGTCAAAAGCTTGTATGTAAACTAAATAAATCCTTATATGGCCTGAAACAGAGTGGTCGGAATTGGAGTTGTTTGTTGCATGGTTATTTAACACAGTCCCTAGCTGATCCATGTGTTTATGTTAAGAGTACTGAATTTGGCCTAGTAATTGCAATTGTGATGTTATGTGATGAGAGCTCACTGATTTCGTGGAAAAGCAGAAAACAATCCATTGTAGCATTGTCCTCATGTGAAGCTGAATATGTAGCTTTAGCCACTGCTACACAAGAAGCTAAATTTCTTAGGCAACTTCTAGCTGATCTAATGTGTCATCCTTGGAAGAACGTTTGTATGTATGTAGATAACCAGGGAACGATTGCATTAGCTAACAATCCTGTACATCACAAAAGATCAAAGCACATCGATGTAAAATATCACTATGTAAGACTGGAGATTCAGAGCGGAGCTGTCAGCTTAACTTATGTGCCTACAGACAAAAATGTTGCTGACGTATTTACCATGCCTGTAATTAGAGTTAAACTCCATAGTCTGTTAGGCTAATGCAGCAAATCCCATGTTGTGTTTGAGTGGTGGGTGCAAACTCAACATGCAAATTTCCTTGTAACCGGAAGTAAATGTAACGGTATCTTGTAACACCAGGTTAAGGCAGATTGGTGAATGTTGTGGAAGAAATCTATGTTGGAATAAAACTGAGTTGTGTTTTTACGTAAAGTTTGTCTTATCCACCAAGAAGTATGGCCACACTCGCAACAGTATGATCTGACTCGGGCTGTTCATCACTAAGCAAAGTGCATAATTTTTGCGCACTACCCACGTGTTTGGGTTGAGGACGCAGAATGTTTGCACCCTTAGTGGTTTGGTTAATTCAGTGTACCGCACGAATTTATTAACAGGTCAGGGTGCAGATTTTTTTGAGCCCTCAATGATTTTAGTTAATTCTCCTACCTCTCAATTTGATCTGAATTTATCAGTATGGCAGAGTGCAAAAGTTTTGCTTCCTTGTAGTTGAATTTGTGTCAAATGGTACTACAGTTTTGTGGCTATTTTTTTAGTCAGTCAAGTCTGCTTTGTTATAAACTGCAATTTTACCAGTTGATCATAGTGTCTGCCAAAGATTGATATTTTCACCTGCAGAATTTAAGTGTAACATTTAACACAGAAAAAAATGTTGTGTTTTCAACACACATGTCAGATCTTCATTTTGGACGATTCACAGTTATTTTCTCTGAAAAAAAATTTGTTTGCAGTTAAAATTTACTGCTTACCCACAAAATTTGTCATTTTTCCGTTCTAAATGGCAATTTTTTGACGAAGTTTTTAAAGTTTGGACAAGAGAAAATGAGGGGACAGAGAGGGAGGCTCAGGGCGTTGGCCGGGATATGTTATGTCCACGAAAGTTATTTTTAGACGAGCGGAAGTCTTTGTTCTAGCGGACGTCTGTCTTCCGAGACGTCCGCATGCAGTCTTGCCTCGCTCTCAGGTTCTTAGTGAAAAGACAAAATGACGGCGCACGTGAAAGGCTGATGAATATTTCTTTTCTTTCAAACATCGGACCGAGGTTGGCCTGCATGCGGACGTCTCGGAAGACTTCCGCTCGTCTAAAAATAACTTTCGTGGACATGACATATCCCAAGGGCTGGACCGGGAGCCTCCCTCTCTGTCCCCTCATTTTTTCTTGGTTTGGAAAAACACATTTTAGTTTGGAACACGTTCATCACAGAAAAGTGAGGTAAGGATAGGTTTTATTTCTTCATCAATTTTATTTCGATTTATGGCGAATCAGTCATCAGTCTAAATTGTAAGCTTCGTTTTATTGCCATGTTTTCAATATGCAGAGCTCGAGATTACAGAATCTTTAACGTACCGCATCCATCCCACCAACCGCTCCTTCTCTGGTTTGAACGAGTTCATCCAGGGGCACCCAACGAATCTGTTCCTCACATTATCTGTTCCCCAGAGGAATCTTGCTGGCTGGCAAAAATACAGGTGTTTCGATTAGCTGGCTGGGAAATTTTGTTATTGATAGAGGTTTTGCCTGGGAATTACTGACTTTTTCTAGCATTTCAACCCGAGCTGGCTGTAGAAACTCTGAAGACTGAGGACCACTTAAAGAAAAAAACAAAGAACCCGTTCCCTCTCCCACAGAATAGTCACAAACATACGACGGCTGATCAGAGTGATTGTGCTTGCGGAAAAAATCCTGTTTTGTCCCGGTTTTGTCGCTTTTGTTCGGTCGTTTTGGATCGAGGGATTTGAAAGCGCGCGGAATTCCTGGCTGGCAAATAAATTTGATCAGCTGGCTGAGAAACAAACCAATTTTATCTAGTTGGCTGGGAAATTTCTTGTGTGTCTTGCTGGGAAAAAGGAACAGATAATGTTTTCCCAGCAACACTGAAAAACACCTGAAAATGCCTTAATAACATTTATTTTCATTAACTGGGGTAGAATAATACAATTTACAACAAATTGGTCGTTGGGTGCCCCTGTTCATCTAGCTTCATCTTTATCTGTGTCGTTACGAGTTATCATTAACGAACGAGAGAAGTGATCCTCGGACTTCGGTCGACAATTTAAGCAGCCATTTTAGTTAGACACCTGAAAAATACAGGTCGCTCTTAAGACTAACGGAAGTCGAACCCATGACCTCTGCGATGCCGATGCAATGCTCTACCAACTGAGCTATGAATCTTTGAAGCAGAATACTTCAGAGCAGGTCAATTTATTGGGCTCATTTCTTTCCGTGAAGGAATCAATCAATGAAATGAATCTCTATTAACATTAGCAGAAATTCCATCAGTGCCAAGATGCAAAAGATGCTGACAAGTGCATATTATATTACATCATTTCGCTCGCAAAAGTGTCTATCTCGGACGCAAATATGAAATTCAGGACAAAATGATTTTCATCCTACTTTTTACTCTCAATTTCCTTTCGGTCTATGTAATATGCACTTATTTGCACCTTGGCACTAATGGAATTTTTGAATTCCATTGGAAACAAGACCCTCTCCCAAGTGTGTGGCTTCAGAGAGCATTGCACCGTACGATAAAGATTCTGTGATCTCGAGCTCGGCAAATTAAAAAAAACGAAGCTTACAATTCAGACCGATTCGCCATAAATCGAAATAAAATTGATGAAGAAAATAAAACCTATCCTTACCTTACCAATTCACTTCATTTATAAATCACACTTTGTGATTTATAAATCGCAAAGTTCGTAACTTTGCGATTTATAAATTGCGAAGTTTGTAACCTTGTGATTTATAAATCGCAAAGTTCGTAACCTTGCGATTTATAAATCGCAAAGGTACTTCAATGTGTTATTTATAAATAACACAAAATATAGGGGGAAAGTACTTAAATAATACTTTTACATTTGGCGCCCCATACTGCGGGCCTTACGAGTCTGCTCAACAAAGGGTGTTCAATGGGGAGACTGGGATGGAAATTATAGGATACTCCTGAGGACACGTATCAAACGTTTTACAATTAGATCACACAAGAAAAAGTACTTAAGATAACCATTTTTTCCCTTGTTTTCAGAATTTCATGATAAAGCGGGAGAATCTGATAAAAATCGGGAAAGCGGGAGGGAACACGTCAAATCGGGAGGGTTGGAATCTCCGCTGGACCTGTCCTTGTTTGATGGAGTCACATTTCGACTTTTAACTAATGCGAGCGACCCTTTACTACTTCTGGTCTTTTCTAGAGTAAGACAAATAATCTAAGATTTGTGTGTTTGTGCGCCTCGGTTCGCCGGCGTTCGTAGATGACTGTTTTCTACTGAAAGTTCCATTGTTAGTCTCCTGACTTAAAGGGGTACTCTGACGAAAATCGCATCTTTCTTATCTAAGCCATTTTGAAACATAAACAATAAGTCTGTGTGAGAAGAAAAATGCTGTTTACGTTTTTCAAATATCTCTTTTCGTTCCAGAGATATTCGAGTTTTTAAAATATGCAAATTAGCCAAGTGATGACGTCATACACTCAATCAAATTTTGTTCAAATATGATGAAAAGAGAGATCTCAGCCAATTTGTATCAGAATTTTTTTATTTTTTGCAGTAGGATTGTACTAAATGTTCTCCACAATATGAGCTTAACAGTTCTGTTACCATGGCACCATACTGGGTTCCAGACCTCCCCCATATTAAAAGCTTTTCTGGCCACCTTTGGCATTGCATTTTGATATTTGCTAACAGCACTTCATACGCATGATCCAGCAAGCATATGAATATGTTAGCTCGAGTTTGTGGCCTTGTTTAACATTTTTCAAGCTGAAAATCACTAACATATTGAAATCAAGTGGGTGGGGACTGGAAAAGAGTGAATTGCCATGGGAACATAATTTTTATAGTCATAGGTGTGTTTCCTGTGGAACTATTAGACTACATGTACCAAGTTTCAATGGTCTGCGCTTCAAATTGGCCAAGGTAGCTCTATTTATATACTCAATATAATATTGGGTTGAGTGTATGACATCATCAGTCATCTCATTTGCATTTTTTACTCATTTTTCAAACTTAAATATCTCCGGAACTAATGCAGGTATTTGCAAACGGTAAATGGCGTTTTTGTTCTTTCATGGAATTCTATGTGATACACTCAAAAAATCAAGGGGTAAAAATTTGATCATAGTACCACTTTAATGGACGGTCGTTGAATTCATCGAGACTTATTTCCTGCACCAGTCACGCACGGTTAGTCTGTTGCATTCATGTATGTAGCGTCTGCGCATGAAAGCCAAAATATTGGTCAAAGTTCCGACTACTCCCGCCCTAACGAACAACAGCTGGTTCATGCACTTCATATAAAAGGAAGAAAAATTCACCTCTCTCTTTTGAAGCCGGTTCACTTTAAACCAGCCCCACGTCAGAGCTCGTGGTTCCAATCTTTCTGAGGTTGTCTGTCGGCATACGTGACAAAAGATGACGTAATGTCTTATCTTGTTTCTTCAAAAACCATTGGTGGTTTATTGTATGACTTTTATCGATCAATATTAATTTAAATCCATTTCCAATCAAAACCTAATAAAAGCCGTTCGAAACATACGTACATTTTTAAACAATGAAATGGCCGGAAATTCATCACGCAAAACACAGTGATCCACGAATCACGTTTAATTCAAATCTTCATTCACGGGTCACGTTTAATTAATAAAATTCGTTCACGTGGACATGAAAAGGTCTTAGCGTCTTTAATCACGAATCACGAATCAAAAAAAAATTAAATCACGATTCACGAGAAAATAAATCGCTCCATCACACTTTACGTAAAAAGTATAGTGCATCCTCTAAACACACACGACTTCAATCGAGGCACGCCAAGCAAGTCTGGGAAGAAATCCCCAAAGAAATTTCCAAAATCAGGAAAGTAACTAGCAGCCATTGCCTGAGGAAGATGAAATACCTAAAAGACCGCTACAAGGAAGCTAAAGATCATAATCGCAACCAGACTGGGGGCGACAGGAAAACCTCGCCATTCTACGAAGAAAGACACGAAGAAATAGATTCCGTGTTGGGGTGCAGAGATATTGTGACATTCAGTCACGTAGAAGAATCCAGTCCAAGCGCTTCTTCTTCTTCATTGCAAGGATATGAACAAAAGGATGACGAGGAGCGCGACCTAGATGACGAGTTTGAAAAATCTCTGGCTGTGTTCGGTTTGAACAGAAAGCGAGAAAGGAAGAGCCAGCGGAGGGACGAAAGAAAGTACGCCAAAACCGCGAAACCGTCAGGGAAAGAACGTGACGACGATGATGGAGTTTTCCGAGAAAGCCTGGAAAAGCTTCAGCGTTTATTATATTGTAATTTATCGTGCTCTCCTTGCAGAATCTTATTTCATATATAAGCCTTTTTTATTGCAATCCTTCGAATCATATAATGGTGAATTGATCATCGAATAAAAAGTTCACTGAAACAAAGTGACAAGACTTAACCATATGTCACGGTTGATTGTCTCTGTAAATGCGACCCTAAACCGGAATGTCTAATACTGTCTGGGACTAGTTTTAAAACAACTTTGTAGGTAAAATCTTAGGACATTTCAAATGTTTGTCTCAAGTGCGACCAGGGCCATATATCAAAACTCAATGACCTATGTTTTTGTTAGCTGCCGGCCGCCTTATTTGTGCCCCTGAGAGGGACACAAACATGGCGTCTCCATACAAAGCCTTGTAAATTTGAGTAAACCAATTCTTCCAATATCTCCCGCACGAAAAATCGCACAGACCTGAACCTTTGCGAGACTGTTTGAATATTCATCTTCTTTTACCTCTTTGATTTTTTACTTTATTTGTTGAATTGTTTTGATGATGGTGTGATGGTGAAAACCGGCAATGGATTGCAGGCAATTTCCGATTTCATTCTCGTTCTTACATCACGCGATTCTAAAAAAAGACCCAAAATTAACAGGAAGAAAGGCTGAAATTGTGGAGTGGATACAGTGCGATGCCTGCCGGTGATAATAGTTATCACCAAGTTTGTGCATTAAGCCCTTTTGATGACGACATGTTCTGGCATTGTGCATTCTGCACAAGTATGATTATCAGTTAACACATTTCAATGGACATTTACTGCAATTGCATTTCGTTATCAGTTGGTTAGTGTTTTACAATGATGTTTATATCCATAATAGCGTTATCGGCGCTATTGGCTTCAAGATGTTCAAGATGTTGTGCAGTAACTCGGTAGATTTATCAACATTGTCTCGCGTGAGACGTATTCTCCAGAACCCACTCGAATAACGAGCTTGGTACAACTCAGTAAGCTGGATAAATGAAGCGAAGCCTGAGTCCCTTGGCATTCATGAAAGAAAGCACAAAATAGAATGTGACAAAAATATATATTGCGTTATATTTAAAAGGGTAAAAGACAGATTACTGATGGAAAGCATTGACAAGAAAAGTCACAAGGGGTATTGGGAACGAGACTCAAGTCAATTTCACACATTTTTTTAAAAATTGACAGGTCATGTTTCACAGGTCATGATTTTGTCTAAAATTAAAATAGTTGCGGAGTCTGTGTTTTGTATGTGACCTCCTTATCCACAGTGAAACTCTCCGAGAGGAATTACAACGGAAAACACAGCCTGAGGGATGGTATTAAAGGAGAACTTTCTAAGTATGTGTAGCGAAGCTTGTAAATACTCGCTTAAAACATTAGCCCAAATTAAAGAGAAATGGCGCCACATACTGCTGTGTTAACAATTGACCTCGGGTGATTATTTGTAATGAAACCGAAAAATATAAGCAGAAGTAACCAAAACTGATTCTAAAAGACTAATCCCTTGCACCTCTCCCGCTCAGTCTAGTCTAGTCCAGTCCAGTCCAGAGTCTAGTCCAGAGTCCAGTCCAGTCAAGTCCAGAGTCCAGTCCTGATTTTCCAACTAGCCCTTGAAATTCATCATGTGAAGTATTAAAAGCTTCTCTAAACATCCATGTTTTTATATCTTCTTTTACTAGTAAAGGTGCTTAGCGTGGTGGTGGACCGATGTGCATTCCACTCAACCGGGGTAGCCAAATCAAAGTCGCGAACTTGTTAGTTTAGGGCCTGATTACATGGTGAGTTTCAGCCCGGGCTGAAATTTCGCTCCACCAACCGGGCTGAAATTTTGTTGCGGTTACATTCTCAATTTCAGCTCGTGCGCAAAACGCAAATTTCCATGAAAAAATTTCACTGAGATGCGAAAAAACAGTCGATGCGCTTGCTCACGTTCCTTTTCCAGCCCGGGCTGATAAAACAATAGCGTGTACATGGATTTTCAGCCCGTTTGCCCGGGCTTAGGCCCGGTTAGCCGGGCTGCAGCCCGGGTTCTGAAAGAAATCCTCTTAAAAAGAAAGTGGCGATTACATGGTTTCAGCCCTGGCTGAAAATCCTAGCCCGGTATCTGAAAGTAACCAGGCTAGGATTTTCAGATATACCGGGCTAGGATTTTCAGCTCGGGCAAACGGGCTGAAAAATTCAAATAATCGCTATTGATTTATCAGCCCGGGCTGAAAAAGAAAAGTGAGCATACGCATCGATTGTGTCTTCGCATCTCAGTAAGTTTTCACATTGAAATTTGCGTTTTGTACCCAGCCCGGTGGGCGGAGCGAAATTTCAGCCCGCGGTAAAACTCAACACGTAATCAGGCCCTTAATCAGTTTAGTTATCGACATCACGTACTTTTTGTTCTCTTGCCTTTTTTAAATTTCGATGCAAAATTCATCTCAAAACTTTATCTTTTTAAGTGTTGGGCTTCATTTTGCGAAATCTGGAAGAAAAACGGGCGAAAGAATAACGTGGCAATTCTCTTTGTTTGACAACGTCGCCTAGGTGATCAAAGGGTGACGCCATATATATAAATAACAAACTGATTTGCGGTTTTTAGTTGGTGCCATTATCGGCAAGGTGAAATCATCAGACCACATTGCTTTAGAATAATTGACCATGCAGCTATCTCGATACTTCTATCACATTTTCCTTGCGTATGTTTGGCTGTCCGTGGAAGTTCCACACTCTCAGCAATATCCACACTCTCAGCAATATCGGACAGCGTTAAATCAGTGTTTGCAGAAGTGTTCAGGAGACATAAAGGCACGGATATCAATGATCAATAATACTGAGGTACGAAATGTAGAGGTAATCCTCGCACTTAATTAACTAGAAAATCAAAACCTCTTTAACATTGGATTTGCTTCAAATAATGGTGTGCAAGGAGTCGTTTCATTCACCTTTTGAACGACGAGGAGAATTAAATTTAAGCTTTCATTAATGAGCAATGAGGTCGATGAACACGAAAGCCAATGCAGCACAAATCCTTGCGTTCCAAACAAGCAACACTTTAATATGCGTTTTCTCGTCATCCCTTTTGTTGTCCGGCTTACAGATAATGGTGTCGCCTATCTATTCAACTTATTAAACTATTTAACTTAAGATGAAAATCAATTTGCTCGTAGCTCTTATTTTTTTAAAAAATTGAATTCTTTGGTTGACGGTCCAGAGTCCAGCTGGGTCCAGTCAAGCTTTCATCATACACCACTTCAAAATCTGTTTGCCTAACCCTAACAATGTAATCACTAAAAACACGGTATCCTCACAGGGGAGCCACCTCTTTTAGCACTCGGGGGCGTTCTTTGAGGAAAGAGTCAGAACACAAAAGCTTTTATTCCTACGCAAATAAGTGGCAGGGTATTCAGCATTTTGCTCATAAATAATTGTACTTTCGGGTTCACTAGTCAACCCGTTTTACATCAAATTTTTCTTACTCCCGTAAAAATACCCGTGTTCACATTAAAGGTAAAAACATTGTTGACCGAGTTATCAATGGATTTCGTGCACCCCAATACGCTGTAATTTAGGAAGGCTATTAGAGCCGGTGCGTGCGACTGTCGGTGTGGGCTGTTATTGCTTGCTCTGCCGTCGGCTAGACATCTTCTTCGCATTAACTTTAAGGTTTAAACTGCGAGCAGCGCAAAGGTATGTGATGCGGATCAACTTTCTCCTTTCGGCGCTACTGATGGTTCATGGAAGTGATTATGAAAATAAACCCAATGAAATACAATGCGGGGTCTTTTCTACGACTGTCAGCCTTGAAACAATGCTATTCTATGCTACAAAATTCCTGATCTCTATAGAGATCAAATCACGAAAGAAACAGTCTGGACACGATTTTTCTCTTTCCAGAAAAATATGTGAAGATGCTTAAGCTTTTAATTCTATTTGATTTTGACTCCAAACAACGTAAATCTCACTCTAACAATTGGTGACTCCTAATGTTATAAAAACACTTCTTAAGGCCAGACTGAATTGGATTTGGAACTGAGTGTTGAAGAGATCAAGGGCTGATCTTTGGCACCCAAAGCTATATTGCGTCATCTTAACGCTTCCTTTCCTCCAAATAAAATTTGACTACCTTCATGTACAAAGAAAGAAGTTGCTTCAACCTTTTGGCGTAACTGCTGAATGCCCTGCCACTTAACGAACTTACTCAATAAAGGCTTCAATGTTGAACATATCACATTCGGATCTTGAGATCCATCAAAGCACCGATCTTGTTGAGACATTACTTCCCGAAATTAACAATAGTTAACAGTGTACTATCGCCTCGTGCGACTCTTACGCTTCTTCCCTTAGTAAATTTCTTAAAGGCAACTATAAACTCAATAGTACACGCTGAACAATTTACGTTATATTATGTTATGTTAAACGTCTTGTGACAGTTTGTGATATCCGTTCTTTTAATGGCTCTCGCGCACGCATTATCTCGTCGAGCACTTCACATAGGGTTCCACCAAGCGGAAAGGCGATTGCTCTCACCACTGCGCCAGCCATGTTCCTCTAATCAAGCGTATTTTTTAAAGAAGTTGATTAAGGAAGAATATAGTGTTATAATGATGAATATCTTGAGTTAGGCTAAACAAATTAGAAATGTTAGACAGCAATGCTTTATTAATGAATGATAGATATCGCCTTGTGTGCATTTTTTTTCGAAAGCCATCTATTA